>NC_049982.1:30174407-30191000 GCF_000003815.2 Branchiostoma floridae
TTAGTAAGGAATAGAAACATAAAAACCGCAAAATATTCGGATACGTCCTTGTCGAGATAATCTTGATCATACGGAGTCTATTTGGGCGCAACCGCTAGCTATCTTTTGGAAACACCACCTGTCAAGGCACCGCACCGGGTAGGGACATACGGCTGCGATTGTAGCTTAGGCTTCAAGTTCCGGCCCGACACCCTTGGTATGGTTGGAAAGGTTGCTTAGTAAGCAATCGAAAGATAAAAACCTCCGCCTGTCAAGGCACCGCACCGGGTAGGGACATACGGCTGCGATTGTAGCTTAGCCTTCAAGTTCCGGCCCGACACACTTGGTATGGTAGGAAAGGTTGCTTAGTGAGGAATCGAAAGATAAAAACCGCAAAATTTTCGGATACGTCCTTGTCGAGATATTCTTGAGCATACGGAGTCTATTTTGGCGCAACCGCTAGCTATCTTTTGGAAACACCGCCTGTCAAGGCACCGCACCGGGTAGGGACATACGGCTGCGATTGTAGCTTAGGCTTCAAGTTCCGGCCCGACACACTTGGTATGGTTGGAAAGGTTGCTTAGTAAGGAATCGAAAGATAAAAACCGCAAAATTTTCGGATTCGTCCTTGTCGAGATATTCTTGAGCATACGGAGTCTATTTGGGCGCAACCGCTAGCTATCTTTAGGAAACACCGCCTGTCAAGGCACCGCACCGGGTAGGGACATACGGCTGCGATTGTAGCTTAGGCTTCAAGTTCCGGCCCGACACACTTGGTACGGTTGGAAAGGTTGCTTTGTAAGGAATCGAAAGATAAAAACCGCAAAATTTTCGGATTCGTCCTTGTCGAGATATTCTTGAGCATACGGAGTCTATTTGGGCGCAACCGCTAGCTATCTTTTGGAAACACCGCAGGTCAAGGCACCGGGTAGGGACATACGGCTGCGATTGTAGCTTAGGCTTCAAGTTCCGGCCCGACACACTTGGTATGGTTGGAAAGGTTACTTAGTAGGGAATCGAAAGATAAAAACCGCAAAATTTTCCGATACGTCCTTGTCGAGATATTCTTGAGCATACGGAGTCTATTTGGACGCAACCGCTAGCTATCTTTTGGAAACACCGCAGGTCAAGGCACCGGGTAGGGACATACGGCTGCGATTGTAGCTTAGGCTTCAAGTTCCGGCCCGACACACTTGGTATGGTTGGAAAGGTTACTTAGTAGGGAATCGAAAGATAAAAACCGCAAAATTTGCCGATACGTCCTTGTCGAGATATTCTTGAGCATACGGAGTCTATTTGGACGCAACCGCTAGCTATCTTTTGGAAACACCGCCTGTCAAGGCACCGCACCGGGTAGGGACATACGGCTGCGATTGTAGCTTAGGCTTCAAGTTCCGGCCCGACACACTTGGTATGGTTGGAAAGGTTGCTTAGTAAGGAATCGAAAGATAAAAACCGCAAAATTTTCGGATACGTCCTTGTCGAGATATTCTTGAGCATACGGAGTCTATTTGGACGCAACCGCTAGCTATCTTTTGGAAACACCGCCTGTCAAGGCACCGCACCGGGTAGGGACATACGGCTGCGATTGTAGCTTAGCCTTCAAGTTCCGGCCCGACACACTTGGAATGGTTGGAAATGTTGCTTAGTGAGGAATAGAAAGATAAAAACCGCAAAATTTTCGGATACGTCCTTGTCGAGATATTCTTGAGCATACGGAGTCTATTTTGGCGCAACCGCTAGCTATCTTTTGGAAACACCGCCTGTCAAGGCACCGCACCGGGTAGGGACATACTGCTGCGATTGTAGCTTAGGCTTCAAGTTCCGGCACGACACACTTGGTATGGTTGGAAAGGTTGCTTAGTAAGGAAAAGAAAGATAAAAACCGCAAAATTTTCGTATACGTCCTTGTCGAGATATTCTTGAGCATACGGAGTCTATTTGGGCGCAACCGCTAGCTATCTTTTGGAAACACCGCCTGTCTAGGCACCGCACCGGGTATGGACCTACGGCTGCGATTGTAGGTTAGGGTTCAAGTTCCGGCCCGAGACATTTGGAAGGTTGGAAAGGTTGCTTAGTAAGGAATCGAAAGATAGCAACCGCAAAATTTTCGGATACGTCCTTGTCGAGATATTCTTGAGCATACGGAGTCTATTTGGGCGCAACCGCTAGCTATCTTTTGGAAACACCGCCTGTCAAGGCACCGGGTAGGGACATACGGCTGCGATTGTAGCTTAGGCTTCAAGTTCCGGCCCGAGACATTTGGTATGATTGGAAAGGTTGCTTAGTAAGGAATCGAAAGATAAAAACCGCAAAATATTCGGATACGTCCTTGTCGAGATATTCTTGAGCATACGGAGTCTATTTGGGCGCAACCGCTAGCTATCTTTTGGAAACACCGCACCGGGTATGGACCTACGGCTGCGATTGTAGGTTAGGGTTAAAGTTCCGGCCCGAGACATTTGGTATGGTTGGAAAGGTTGCTTAGTAAGGAATCGAAAGATAGAAACCGCAAAATTTTCGGATACGTCCTTGTCGAGATATTCTTGAGCATACGGAGTCTATTTGGGCGCAACCGCTAGCTATCTTTTGGAAACACCGCCTGTCAAGGCACCGCACCGGGTAGGGACTTAAGACTGCGATTGTAGCTTAGGGTTCAAGTTGTGGCCCAACACACTTGGTATGGTTGGAAAGGTTACTTAGTAAGGAATAGAAAAATAAAAACCGCAAAATATTTGGATACGTCCTTGTCGAGATATTCTTGAGCATACGGAGTCTATTTGGGCGCAACCGCTAGCTATCTTTTGGAAACACCGCCAGTCAAGGCACCGGGTAGGGACTTAAGACTGCGATTGTAGCTTAGGGTTCAAGTTGCGGCCCGACACACTTGGTATGGTTGGAAATGTTGCTTAGTAAGAAATCGAAAGATAAAAACTGCAAAATATTCGGATACGTCCTTGTCGAGATATTCTTGAGCATACGGAGTCTATTTGGTCGCAACCGCTAGCTATCTTTTGGAAACACCGCCTGTCAAGGCACCGCACCGGGTAGGGACATACGGCTGCGATTGTAGCTTAGGCTTCAAGTTCCGGCCCGAGACATTTGCTATGGTTGGAAAGGTTGCTTAGTAAGCAATCGAAAGATAAAAACCTCAAAATATTCGGATACGTCCTTGTCGAGATATTCTTGAGCATACGGAGTCTATTTGGCCGCAACCGCTAGCTATCTTTTGGAAACACCGCCTGTCAAGGCACCGTACCGGGTAGGGACATACGGCTGCGATTGTAGCTTAGGGTTCAAGTTCCGGCCCGACACCCTTGGCATGGTTGGAAAGGTTGCTTAGTAAGGAATCGAAAGATGAAAACCGCAAAATATTCGGACACGTCCTTGTCGAGATATTCTTGAGCATACGGAGTCTATTTGGGCGCAACCGCTAGCTATCTTTTGGAAACACTGCCTGTCAAGGCACCGCACCGGGTAGGGACTTAAGACTGCGATTGTAGCTTAGGGTTCAAGTTCCGGTTCGACATATTTGGTATGGTTCGAAAGGTCGCTTAGTAAGGAATCGAAAGATAACTAGAAAGGCCGACATTTGCTTAAGAGCAAATACAGCATATTTCAGCCATACCCCTTCCCACGCAACATTGGACTGTTCCAAATCACCCCTGCGCAAAAATGGAACATCCTCTTAACAGTACATTATCCCCCAAAGTGGACTGGTATTGTGAATTGATTCCAGGTAAAAACAGAGCTTGCTTATCTATTTTTCAGAAAATGACAATAATCACACCTTCCATTCAGAAAATTTTCATAATGACTGAAAATTGTTGAATGACTTCATGTAATGCCATTAACAATTTTCAGTACGATAACTAGGTGTAAGTTTAAAAAAGTATAAGCTCCTTGTGATGTGGGTACATTTATTATTGCAGTGAACTTTTTTTATTCAAGTAGGGCATACGATTTAATAATTATCAAGCAGGTGCAGGTACTGTAGGAGCGTTTGTTTTCTTCAAGCTGTAAAACTGTTAAACTGTTTTACTTTGTATGCAATCAGCCATCGAGCCTATTCTTATTTTAGTTTAACAACTTCCTGCCAGACCCGGAAGATACGATTGAACCTTGTTCGAGGATTTATTTTCGTCTGTCTGGTCAGTCTGTTCATACCCTGGCGCTGAGAGTGTTTTATTGGGCTGAAACTCTGGCAGTTTAAAGTTACTTACAATTTAAATGTTCAAAGTTTATGTCAAACAACAACAGCACTAGGAAATGTGGCCACTATAGACAGGTGGTCACTATAGAGAAAATGCTGATCTATTGACTAGGAGCCATACGTTACACATGATTTCAGTACACTGATCATTAATCATATAAACATTGCACAGGTAAGCCAATTGTTTAGATGTACAATTAAGTTCAAATAATTCTGAAGAGAAATATTGATGAGAAAATAATCATTCTCGCCACTGTCTAACTTATAATTACGTATCAAAACTAAACGCAGATTTTCTAACTAACGCACCTTTCGCCGACTTCATCAAAGGACCGCCGGCTATCAATCAAACACGGCTGTTGATTAGACTTAGAGTTTCAAACAGTCATGTGCTGTGTGCCAATTGACAGCGAACTTCATGCTACGTGATGTTTTACATTGCTTGGACCTTCTTTTCTACAGCGGTGCTTCTACAAAATATTTAGACTGTAACACTGAGTCCCACATGTTTTATAAAATAGAATTTGACGCAGAACAGCGTTTTTTGCTGGGTATTTTTCTTGAAACATGTCCGTGGGAATATCAGCGAGGCGGCGACGTAGGGATATCAGACCGTCAACAAAAGTCGCACGGCGGCTAACGGCGCAGCGAAGATACTAGCGCTATAAATAAGCGCTTCAACTAAGGATGGCAACCCGTACAATATTTTTGTATACTGTTGAGCTAAGTAAAGTTTGTTGTCTATGAGGTTTTAGTTGTCTTTGAAGCTTTGACCCGAAATATTTTAAAGTCAAACTGCTGAAGAGAAGTAAGTGACTGCTACGATTATCGTAGATATGGCCCTAAAAAAACTAATAAAAGAAGCCTTCTCAATAGTCTAAAATGCAAGAGCTTCCGGGGGGGCTTCGCCCACCTGGGTCCCCCCCACAGTGGCCCTGCCCCTGGACCCCGCCAGGGACATTCGGCGGCCCCCGGACCCCTGTCCGACGCTTTGAAAAAATCCTGGCGAGAAGTCTGTACGGCCTGAGTCTTCAAGTTAACGTATTGTGTGGTCCCGCTTATGAATATTAATTAGCCTTCGCTTTCCTCTTCGCTGATTGGCTGAACCATTAATTGAATTAACTCTTCCTGCCGGCTAGACGCAGGTGCAGATGTCGGCTCTGTGGGGTGAACGTCCGAAAGGTCATGGCATGGAGAACGAAAGAAAACCAATTTCCCCTAAAAAAAGTGCTGCAATTAAGCCTTTTACAGTACTTTATGCCAAAAATTTTACTTGGATCATTTTACCAACTATCTTATGCCTATCTATACCAAATGTTACTCATACCAGGGTACAGGGGTGCAAAATATACCGTTATAAGACCGTCAACAACAGTCGCACGGAGCTAACAGCGCAGCGAAAATACCATCGCTAGCGTTTCAACTTCGGATAACAAGTTATAAGTACTGTTGAACTCAGTAACGTTAAAGTTTGTTTTTAGTTGCCTTTGACGGTTTGACCTGAAATAGTGTTACACTAAACTCCTGAAGAGAAGTTAAGTGACTGCTGCGATTATCATAGATATGCCCCTAAGAACTGATACAATATAAAGCCTTCTGAATAGTGTAAAATGCGAGAGCCTTAGGCGGGCTTCGCTCCCCCTGGCGGGAACACTGCTATATACGGGATCATGAGGCCCCGCTTATGAATATTAATTAGCCTTTGGCCTCCTCTTCGCTGATTGGCTAGGTCTTTGATTCAATTAACTCTCCGGCTGACGCGCACAGGTGTGGCTCTGTGCGGGGTCACGGAAGGTCACGTCAGGAGGCCAAAAGAAAACAAATTTACCCTCAGAAAAGTGCCAAAATTTATCATTTTAAAGTTGTTTATGTCAAAAATTTTACTTGAATCTTGTTACCAAGTATCTAATGCCTATCTATACCAAATTTCAGGTCATTTAATTGTAATACCAGGGTACAGGAGCCAAAAGTGTCCTTTTTTGGTCAAAAATTGGCCAAAAATCGCAAAAATAAGCATTTTGTTGTACTGTACACCAAAAGTGTTATTGAATTTATATGGGGGCATTATCAAGGCACATCTCTGTCAAATTTCAGCTCATTTGGTTGTAATACCAGGGTACAGGGGCCAAAAGTGTCCTTTTTTGGTCAAAAATTGGTCAAAAAATCGCAAAAATAAGCATTTTGTTGTACTGTACACCAAAAGTGTTACCGAATTTATATGGGGGCATTATCAAGGCACATCTCTGTCAAATTTCAGCTCATTTGGTTGTAATACCAGGGTACAGGGGCCAAAATATACAGTTTTGGTCTAAAATTGACCAAAAAATCTCAATAAAATCATTTTAGAGGCAGATATGCAAAAACTGAGAAAAAAGCATCAAGGTATTGGCCCATTCTACCACTGTGCCAAATTTCAGGTCATTCGGTCCAGGAACGGCGGAGATGAATCACTTTGAAGATTTGACAGGAGAAAGAAGAAGAAACATGACGAATACAATATATTTCACCATACTATGTATGGCTGAAATATAAAAACTGGAAAATATTCGGATACTTCCTTCTCAGATATTCTTGTGTATATCAGCTCTGTTTAGGCTCAACCGCTAGCATCATTTTTATATACACAATCTGTCACGCCATAGGGTAGGGTGATGACTTAATGGCGCTATTGTATCTTAGGGTTTTAGTTCTGGCCTGGAGAACTTGGTATTGTTGGAAATTTCCCTTAGTAAGGAATGGAAGGATGAAAACCGCAAAATATTCGGATACTTCCTTCTCGAGATATTCTTGAGTATATGGGCCCTGTTTATGCGCAACCGCTACCTTAATTTTTTATACACCTCCTGTCACGGCAACGGGTAGGGTGATGACTTAAGACTGCGATTGTAGCTTAGGGTTTAAGTTTTGGCCTGGTAAACTTGGTATTTTTGGAAAGGTCCCTTAGTAAGGAAAGAGTTTGGTTCGAAGTTGTATGTCTAGTTTATTGTCTATTTTTTTAAGATCATTAGAGAGGGAAATCCTCTCCTATTTCCTTTTGACCGTATATTTCAACTTTATTGTACCTTGACGTCATTCTGCCTTGCTGTCTGTTACATTTGTCCCTTGTAGCCTCGACACTCGTGTAAAAATTGAAACAGTTTGGTTGAAGTTATTTGTTTAGTTCATTGTCGATGAAGCTTTTAATTGGGTTAAAAGGGTGAAAAACCAGCTCTGGTTTACCATGACCGCATCATGTCAGCTTTATGGCATCCTGACGTCATCGCGCTTTGCTTTCTGTCGAATTTGTCACTTGGAGGGGGTATCATAGACACTCCGGTGTAAATGGACAGAATTTGGCTGAAGGTGTTTGTTATTAGTTTATTGTCTATGATTTTTTTTAATTAAGTCAAGAGAGAATGACCTCCTTTTGAGCGCATGTCAACATTATTCTTTTTTCAACCTTTATTAACATTTACATGACAATACATTCACATAGCAATCACATGACATTATAATACATAAAAGTAGTTGTGATTAGACAATATCACCTTACAAAGCTATTTCGATACTATTATTTACCCTGTTCTTAAAATGCGCAAAGTTTGGTTTCATGTTTTTTACATAACATAGGTATATACTAGGAGGCGCTTTCATAGCTGCCCACACTTTTTAACACGTCCTCTAGTTTCTTCAGAAAACTTGGAATTTTAAGCTACTTCAAGCTGGCATCTGACGAGAATCGCCCGGTAGACAAGTTGAAATATCACCCCCGGTACTTTTGAGAAGCGGTTTTGGACGATTTTCCTGTTTCTGAGAGAGATTTTCAAACTTCACGGGAACGACGCCGGAGATATGGGGAGGGCTGTGACGAGACAAAGGAATTCCCGGACTTAGTGAACCAAGCTTTATTCCTACCTACCCGAAAGGTGAGCTGCTTTTACTTCCACTGCCTGTGATGCCTTTGGACGTGTACGAGTCAACCTCGACCACTTAAACAGGAACTCAACAATCGCCGACATGAGAACTACAAGAAAAAGTAAGATTCACTGATCGGTTTACCTCAGACAAAAGCCGGGTTACTACAGGTCATTCGACATGGCCCTTCAAAACACGCTGTTTTACTCGTCGTCGGCCCTTCGGGCATTCATGTCTTTCTCGAAACTGTCTACTAATGTGAAAAGGTCAATCACAGAATGCGGGATCAAGAGACTGTTCCACGCCAGGGGATGTCGCGGGGGGAAGAACATCATTAGACAGATACCTGTTGTGCTGGGGAACCGCCACCTTATCCCGTGCACATTGCATTCCACGTTTCGGGGGAAAGTTCTGCAGAACCTTAGAAAGACTGGAGATGAGAAGAAGAGAGGGCATCCCTCCAAGACTCCTTCAATCTTACTTTGCAACCCCAGATCGTTGGTAAACAAATTAGAGGAATTCCAGACGATTCTTTTGAACAATAGCATAGACATTGCTGTCGTGACGGAGTCGTGGTTCACACCTGACATGTCAGAGACACACCTTGCTGTGGATGGGTACAACATGTTTTCCAAATGCCGCACGGATCGACGAGGAGGAGGCGTTGCCCTTTATGTTAAAGATACCATCCCAGCCAAAGTTGTACAAGACACCTGTGTGCCACATGAACTAGAATGTTTATGGATATCGGCAAGACCCAGACGCCTACCCAGAGGCATATCTGAACTGATCATCTGCGCAGTATACAACCCTCCAGCATCCCGTCATCAGGACATACTTGTGGGCCACCTACTTACTGAAGCAGATCGCTTACGAACGCGAAACCCAGAAGCAGGGATAGTTCTATTGGGCGACTTCAATAGACTCGACACAAAGGACATCTGCAGCGGAAACGGACTGACTCAAGTGGTCGAAATGCCCACCAGAGGACAAGTTATTCTTGATGTTATTATAACAGACCTCCAGTCATACTATGACATACCAGAAATCACTAGTCCTCTCGGCCTTAGTGACCATAACATGGTTCTGTGGAAACCCAAGTCACACCACGTACACCATGAAATTAAAACAAAAACAGTGCGCCCCATGCGAGACTCAAATATCCGCGCCTTTGGACAGTGGCTTTGTTCGTATCAGTGGCAAGAACTGTACGAGGAACCCTCATGTGAGATCAAATCAGCCATCTTCTACGAAACAATTGGAAAAGCTATTGAACAGTTTTTCCCCACCCGCCAGATCAAAATGCACGCTACAGACAAGCCATGGATCAATCCAGAGGTGAAAGCCCTCATCCTCAGAAGACAGAAAGCCTTTAAAGAAGGTAAAGCTCTACTTTGGAAGTATCTCAGAAACAAAGTAAACCGCGAGGTGAAAAAGGCACGGAGGTCTTATTACAGCGACCGGATTGAAAAACTACAAAAGGAGAACCCGGCCAGCTGGTACAGGGAAATCCGAGGTCTACTAAACATGCAGCACAAAGAACTTTCTGTCAGCATTCCGGATAACGAGTCAGCGGACAGCCTTTTCATCGCCAACTACATAAATGATCAATTTGCAACAGTGGCACAAGGACGCCCCAGTCTTGACCCAGCACAGCTCCCGGCTTACCTGCCGTGCGAGGCCCCACCGCCAGAGGTGCACCCCTGGGATGTGTGCCCTATTCTGCAAAAGCTTAAAGTTGGGAAAGCGCCGGGCCCTGATCAGTTGAGCACGAGAGTGTTAAAGGAATTCGCCTATGAATTCAGCCAACCAGTTGCTGACATTTTAAATACATCGTTTAAACAGGGATACGTACCTCAGCAGTGGAAGGATGCCATAGTTGTGCCCCTCCCCAAGTGCCAACCTCCCTGCATCAGTAAACTGCGACCAGTTTCCCTGACGTCACAATTAGCCAAGGTCGCTGAATCTTTCGTGAGCAAGTGGCTGCTACAAGACATCAGAACCTCACTTGATCCACAACAGTATGGCTGTCTCAAGGGAAAGTCAACTGCACACTACATGGTTAGTTTGACTGACTACGTGGCGAGAAACTCTGATAGACTGGGCAACATCACTACACTTGTTATGACGGACTTTTCAAAGGCATTCGATCGGATCGACCACAACATTGCTATTTCCAAATTGCTACAGCTCGGTGCACGACCATGTCTGATACCTTGGATAGCTAACTTCCTGCTCAACCGCCGTCAACGCGTCAGGTATCGAAACGAACTCTCTATGTGGCAAACGCTGTCCTGTTCAGTTCCACAGGGAACACTACTTGGGCCCCTCATATTCCTGGCTGTGTTTGATGACGCTGTTAGAGAGTCTCCCCTCAGTGAGTGGAAATTTGTTGACGACCTGTCGTTGGCAGAGACGCGACAACATGATGCGCCATCTATCATGCAGGAAGAGCTCGAGGACTTTGATCAGTGGGCCAGTCAAAACCACATGCTTTTGAATGCAGACAAGTGCAAGGTTATGATTTTCTCGTTCATGAAGCTTCCGCCTGCCCCTCCAGTTCTCAAAATCAATGGCACCCCGCTGGAGATCGTGGTAGTCTCGTGTCTTTTGGGAATATGGTTACAGTCAAACTTAAAATGGGATACGCATGTATCAAAAATGATCTCCAAAGCTAACGGAAGACTCTTCATGTTTAGAAGTCTGAAAAGGTTCAATGTTACGGTGAATGATTTGCTCCAAGTATTCATATCCTATGTCAGACCCGTGGTAGAATACTGCGTGCCTGTATGGCATCCCGGACTCACCAAGGAACACACTGCACGGTTGGAAAGAATTCAGAAGAGAGCTCTCCGTACCATCTTGGGTGGACAGTACACGTCCTATGAAGCGGCACTGGAGCGCACCGGCCTTCACACTCTGCAACAAAGACGCGAGGACTTGTGCAGAAAATTCGCAAAGAAACTGGGCCCAGACATGCTCCCACAAAAGACAGGTCAGCTCCATGGACGAAACACCAGAAACTCTAACAAACTCAGAGTGGTTAAATGTAGAACAAATAGATACAGGGACTCCCCTATACCTTACTTGGTCCGACTTCTCAACGATGATGTAAAGTAATTACTACGGCTTCAAGAGCAATTTGTGTGATACGATACTTTTGCTATCAGGAAATGACGACTATAGCTATAGCTAGTTGACAGATAGCAGAGATATATTTTTAATCAATTTTATCTGTAACGACAGAATTTTAAAACTGTAGTTTACTCGTTTCCTCCGCATTTAGTACTGTAAGTTCAATCCGAAGTGTTTGTTTTTGAGATGTATAATGTATAATGTTAAATGATTGTTATTGTGATCCCTGTAAGAAGATACGCAATTCAGCCTTTGGCTGCCAGGTATCCTCAATTTTGAAATAAATAAACCAATCATCATACAGTATTTCGCCAAGAGAATATAATATATAAGTGTGGTACTGGCAGTACGATGACAGCATACACCATACACAATCAAATTTTCATCCAGCACTATATCTTGCTTTTAATAGCTCCTCCACTAAAGACAGAATTGCTTCCAAAACATTTTAACCTCTTTACAGTACACAAATATATGTACTATGGTATGTTTTTCCTTACAGTTATTGCATCGGTCGGTTTTTACTAGATTTGTTTTTTTTAACCAGCTGTTTGTAGGTAGGAAATGGTGAATTATCTTGTACTGAAAATATTGTAAATTGGTTTCTTTAGTGACAATAAAGGCGGTAGTATAAACTTTCTCGATGTTGTCTTTGCCAATTTTACGTATGATTTCGTTTTCTCTAGTGGGTGGTACAACTTGTTTTTCTAAAAGGGTATCGTATATCTGCTTACATGTTGTTGTGAGGGGATGGATTCTCTCCGTGTATTCAATGATATTTTTAGAGGCGCACTTTTTCCCATTGTTTTTTTATATTATCTTTCCAATTTTTTGGTATTGCCGCTTTTATAGAATTGTGATTCATTATTTGTCTTGAAGCCATGGTCAAACCATATAAATTGTGTAGGTCTTTGTTTTTAAGAAAAGATCCATCATGTCAACATTATGGCACCCTGACGTCATTACGCCTATCTGTCTATTGAATTTGTCACTTGGAGTACGTGTCTATTAAATTTGTCACTTGGAGTACGTATTGTAGACATGCCGGTGTGGTTGGAAAGAGTCAGGTCGAAGTCGCATGTTTAGTTTATTGTCTATGAATCTTTATTTAGGTCAATAGATTGGAAAATCCGCTCCGTCTTTCTCCAGTATGTCAACGGAGGTCATAACGCTGTGATTTCTGTCAAATTAGTGCGTCACTTTAATCACTTGAATTTCATAGTAGAATCCACCGATGGGAAATGGAAAGCCGTTTGGTTGTTGAAAATTATTGTTTACGTTTCTAGAGCACATCAAAACTAATGGACCAAACCCTAATGTCGTGGTTATGGCACTCTTGTAAAATTGCACTGTTATACTGTTTAGCAGCTGATTTAGCCGATGTAACACATTTCCTATTACTAATCATCAATTAGGCCCCGGTTAATTTTGATTAGTTTTGTAAAAATGAAGGATTTTGCAAGACAGCAAGTATAAGGACACTCACTCCAGTAGGTGTCGCTGTTAGAGTTGTTTTTTGCTAAACTAAGAGTCCCGACTTTGTCAGAACAAGAAGTGTGTGGAAATCTAAGAAATTACGTCTATTAGCTTTCAAAGGGGACAACAGCTTGCCAAAATTGTGTTCGACAGGACGCAGAAGTGACTTCAATAATACTGTACTTCTCCCCCACACACGTACAATGGTATAGTCCGGTCCCTTGTCCCCGGCCTGTCGTCCTCATATGACTGGCACCGGGAGCGCTCCTTATACCCCCCTCACATTATGTGCGATTCCATCGGAAGACTAGTTTACGAGCTCTAAATGACATTTTCGTGAGTAAGACGTCCGGTGTTCTCACGATCATCTTGCGATTTTTAGGGATCGCCGGCAATTTTCAGGAGTCTTACGACGGTCGCGATGCAGCGAAACATGTTCTTAACATAAGCGACAAGTCGCAGGAGATCTCCGAGATCGCAGAGCTCGTTACCGAGTCGCAGATCGTGCGTGCAACTCGTGCGTACATCGCAAGGGTATCGGTCAATAGTCTTGCGTCAATCCAACAATTGAAGACCGATAGTCGAGCACAGACATAGTTATTAATCATCGAACGTAAATCGGATGGCGAACGCCCGTTACTCGGGCGACGTTCGGGCGACGTTCACCCGACTTCCGATTGTTTACAAATATTGAATTTCTGGGAATGTGAGGGTAATTCTAACATTGTGGCCCCTGTGGCAGTATGTAGGCTGGCTTTGTGACACACTTTCCTTTCTTGTGTCATTTTTATTATGCCCGTGCATTCCATTCATTGGTTAAAAAGATTCCGACAACAAAATAAGCAACATTTATTGATCTTGCCTTTTTTGAGGAACGTTTTGTGTTCCCTTGTCCGCGTGCAAGAGGTCATGGGAGGTTCATTATCATAGATTTATTCACCGTCGATTGCACGATCCTCGCTTATATGTGAGGGGGACCGATTTCGGGCGAAAAATACGCAAGACCATCTTAAGATCTTAAAATCAGCCGACCTTCCTGCGATCGCGAAGTACGTCCGAAGATCGTATATAATGTGAGGCGGGTATTACCAGACTCAAACCTCCATAGTTACGTAGACTAGTTGCTACGGAAGTGAAACCAGAATGGATACAACGTAATCTCTCGTGACGATGATGTAATTTCCAAATCCTACACGTAGACAGAGGAACTTTGACCTGCGCCCCTATCATGATAGACTTTACACCCCGTGAATTTCTCCAACTCTTAGTACTATAAACCGTTCGTCAGTCGTACTGACTTCGACATACCAGATCGTTGATACGGCTTAGGGAGTCTTTTGCCGTTATACCGTGGTCACAACGCAGAGGTAAGTAACCTGCATTGTATATATAGCTACCCTCACTTCACGGGCATCCACCAGCGTTGGTAGTTTCTGTATTGTTAACGTTTGCGGTGGGGGGTGACGCGACTTTTTTCAACAAAGGGAGATTGGACTTCTGCATTTGAATATCTTATTACCCAAATGCTTCATTGTCTCATTAGATATGTCTGGTTCCGTTTGTGTGCTGTATAAACTATATGTTTTACTGGGTGTGCAGAGTATCATATTGAATGTCTGATAGTTGTATAACATAAAGCTAAAACTTATGTAACTTGGAGTTATCCGCCATACCCTATTTCCGTTTAATAGGCGTTAGGCAGGCAGCTTATTTTGTGATTTCTCGTACATGTTTATTCACAGGAAAAGCCGTCTTGCTCACGTAATTCCTTTCGAGGTGACCAAATTCTTCGTACTTGCCTTAGTGGATTCTATCGCATTAAGTAGGGGATTCTTCCTGATTCAACGTAGGGTTCAACAGGTTTTCTAAAATTCACTTGTCCTATATCGGGCAAGTACATTAATAGTACAAAAGTCCTAGGGAGCAACCCCTAGCCAAAAAAGCCAGTGGGAATGGTCCCTGCAACAATATGTAAATGTATTATAGTATATAGTATTGCATAAATCTAGATGACTGAGTAAAGGTAGACTAGTGTGTAAAATGGTAAGGTAATGCCAGTGTAAATATTCTAGAATGATCGACTTTAGTTGTGCATATTTAATCATATGTTCTATAGTGATTAGGTGATTATCTTTTAATGTTTTGTACTTTACATTGATGACTTGTGAATAAAAGGTGCAAAAAAAGTACGTTTTATTATTTTTTTTAGTTCTTTGTATTTTCACTTCCAGTAATGAAACATTTACTAATGGCCATTTCTTTTTCATCTTGAACACTGCTTGATGCCATGACTGTAAAAAGTACAAAGTACAAAGTACATATATATAAAAAATCTGGCTCATCGAAAAATGATAAAACTTGCCCGATCGGGTAGGACATGCCCGACCAGCAATATCACTTGCCCGGGGCAATCGTACTAGTGGACTTGTCCAACCCTGCAGCGTAATGTGTTGTGAGGACCACCCTACCCCCTACCCCCCTGGCTACGGGCATGCTACCCCCTACCCCACGTAGACTTTTATATCTAGCAAAGTTAGTGGTTACTGCTTTGCAACATGCCTTTCCGGATCAAGGAGTCAACGAAAGCGGTACTGTATTTGGTCTTCGACCATAGGAAAATATGTTAAAATACAATGAAATAAGGTCTAGTGATAAAAGTATTAACCCTACGTTCAAAATTACTCTACAGCAGAAAGTCACAAAGGTCTACTTAAAAACCATTCAAGAAGATAGAGTTTGTTCCGAGAAAAGCTGGATCCTAAACCTCACCTTTGACCTCTGTGTGACGGAAGTGTGACGTCAGCATCGGGTCAAATGTGACGGGTGCCCTATACCAACTCTCAGGCAACTTTGACACATTTCCTGACGTCACACTTTCGTTTAGGTCAGTGTAACTACTTAGGCTTCAGGTCATTTAAACTCGAGAAGGGTCAGAGGTCGAAAGCTTGTTGGTGAGTGATTTTATTGTGTACGCAAATAACATGTAAATCATTTACTAAATATTGATTCCTTGCAGACCAATTGCTGATAAACAACATGGGGACAAAGCCAGAAGACACGTCTGGGTAAGCGGTGTTAGTTAGCACAACTTTACTAGTAAAAATTGCAACCAAGCAACTTCTAGATCTATTCATGGGTGAATATACAATTGGTTGGGTCGACTGTTCTCTTCGCAGGAAGGCGGGCTGAACTGCAAAAAACTTACAACAGGCGGGGCGAAATTGCAAAGGTCTGGAGTGGCTGTCATTTGCTGCTAGTCTCAATAGGACAGTAATTTCTCCAATTGTGCCAGTCTCCTGGAGCTTGGTGAGTTAGCCAAAGGTAAAAAGGCTGGATTCTAGGCTTCCACATGCGTCCAAAGGGCTGTAGGTTTTGACCCACTCACACCCAGAATTTGAAAGACCCCTACTCTTTTCCATATTGTGGTTGCTTATTAAGAAAGAGGGTGATTGAGGAAGATGTTGGCCTCCAAGTTGGAGACCTCCTGCCCTGCCATGCGTGACAGAGCCGTCTGGAAAAACTTTATAGTGTCACCGGAAGGATGAACTGAACTGAACTGAACTTATTAAACAAACACACAGATCTAGACCACCCCTTAGATGTATGGCCTCCTTCGGTCAACATTTGGTTCGGTCAACATTGGCCTGGTAACTTGAAATCCCAAGTGATACCAACTAGCCTCTACCAGGCTTCGTGGATCGGTGATCTAATTGTAGAAATTGGACAAATAGAGTCATAGTACGCCAGGGGAGCCGGCCGGCCGAGTAGAAACATTACGGTGGTTCGGATAATGTTTTTACTGGCCGGCCGACTCCCTTAGCGTACTATGACTCTATTTGTCCAATTTGTAATAGATAGATCATGGGAGTGGCCTGACTATGTGGATTTGGTACTGC
>NC_049982.1:30197446-30227094 GCF_000003815.2 Branchiostoma floridae
CGGAACTACCAGGATCTATCTGACTTAGAACATGGCCATCTTTCCGAAGCAAAATACACTTTTTTAGTCATAAGAAACATGCAGTTTGTTTTCCTAGCAAGCGAACAGACAGGCTATATTCTTCTCCTATTTCCCATTCATGACCCTGTTGATGGCGCCTGACACCTTTCCTCATGAGGCTTGTGTGAAATTCATGTCTGGTTTTACTACACTTTTTTGCACCACAATGCCATTGTTCTGTGGGTGTATGTCAGATCAATCCCAGTTCCCAACCTGACCTCAAATGAGTAGGACGTGGCATGTCTTGGAGGCCCATTTTCTCGAGTATGTTCAGCCGTTTTCACAGTATGTTCAGGCGAGTTCCGTACACAACCCGACATGTCTGAGTTCCAGCTCGAGCTGGTGTAAAACGTTTTGCTGCAGCATGGTGGCATCTCTGCCAAACTGTTCTGTAGTTTTGATCCTGACCAGTTCTTGCCAGACAGACCGGCCGATGTCGCTGCCTCCTCCCCCATTTCATTCGCCCTGCTGGAGCAACCGTTCTGACGAGCTGTCCTGTTCCCAGTTTGACCCGTTCCTGGTAGACCACATCATGCATTATCTTCCTGCATTTTTAGTACTGTTTGTTTCTCGTTTCTGGAAGTATTGATCATTTTGATCACTTTAACTCGCATGTTTTTATGTAGCATCTCTACTAGTTTTTCTTTACTATCTTGGAGCCTGTTCCCTAGCTTGATGTAACCAAGGAGGTTATTATATTTCAGCCATACATAGTATGGTGAAATATATTGTATTCGTAATGTTTCTTTCTTTCTTTCTTTCTTCTTTCTCCTGTCAAATCTTCAAAGTGATTCATCTCCGCCGTTCCTGGACCGAATGACCTGAAATTTGGCACAGGGGTAGAATGGGCCAATACCTTGATGCTTTTTTCTCAGTTTTTTCATATCTGCCTCTAAAATGATTTTATTGAGATTTTTTGGTCAATTTTAGACCAAAACTGTATATTTTGGCCCCTGTACCCTGGTATTACAACCAAATGAGCTGAAATTTGACAGAGATGTGCCTTGATAATGCCCCCATATAAATTCGATAACACTTTTGGTGTACAGTACAACAAAATGCTTATTTTTGCGATTTTTTGACCAATTTTTGACCATAAAAGGACACTTTTGGCCCCTGTACCCTGGTATTACAACCAAATGAGCTGAAATTTGACAGAGATGTGCCTTGATAATGCCCCCATATAAATTCGATAACACTTTTGGTGTACAGTACAACAAAATGCTTATTTTTGCGATTTTTTTACCAATTTTTGACCAAAAAAGGACACTTTTGGCTCCTGTACCTTGGTATTGCAACCGAATGAGCTGAAATTTGACACAGATGTGCCTTGATAATCCCTTCATATAAATTCAATAGCACTTTTGGTGTACAGTGCAACAAAATGCTTATTTTTGCGATTTTGGGCCAATTTTTGACCAAAAAAGGACACTTTTGGCCCCTGTACCCTGGTATTACAATTAAATGACCTGAAATTTGGTATAGATAGGCATTAGATACTTGGTAACAGGATTCAAGTAAAATTTTTGACATAAACAACTTTAAAATGATTAATTTTGGCACTTTTCTGAGGGGAATTTTGTTTTCTTTTGGCCTCCTGACGTGACCTTCCGTGACCCCGCACAGAGCCACACCTGTGCGCGTCAGACGGAGAGTTAATTGAATCAAAGACCTAGCCAATCAGCGAAGAGGAGGCCAAAGGCTAATTAATATTCATAAGCGGGGCCTCATGATCCCGTATATAGCAGTGTTCCCGCCAGGGGGAGCGAAGCCCGCCTAAGGCTCTCGCATTTTAGACTATTCAGAAGGCTTTGTATTGTATCAGTTCTTATGGGCATATCTATAATAATCGCAGCAGTCGCTTAACTTCTCTTCAGGAGTTTAGCGTAACACTAGCTATTTCAGGTCAAACCGTCAAAGGCAACTAAAAACAAACTTTAACGTTACTGAGTTCAACAGTACTTATAACTTGTTATCCGAAGTTGAAACGCTAGCGATGGTATTTTCGCTGCGCTGTTAGCTCCGTGCGACTGTTGTTGACGGTCTTATAACGGTATATTTTGCACCCCTGTACCCTGGTATGAGTAACATTTGGTATAGATAGGCATAAGATAGTTGGTAAAATGATCCAAGTACAATTTTTGGCATAAAGTACTGTAAAAGGCTTAATTACAGCACTTTTTTTAGGGGAAATTGGTTTTCTTTCGTTCTCCATGCCATGACCTTTCGGACGTTCACCCCACAGAGCCGACATCTGCACCTGCGTCTAGCCGGCAGGAAGAGTTAATTCAATTAATGGTTCAGCCAATCAGCGAAGAGGAAAGCAAAGGCTAATTAATATTCATAAGCGGGACCACACAATACGTTAACTTGAAGACTCAGGCCGTACAGACTTCTCGCCAGGATTTTTTCAAAGCGTCGGACAGGGGTCCGGGGGCCGCCGAATGTCCCTGGCGGGGTCCAGGGGCAGGGCCACTGTGGGGGGACCCAGGTGGGCGAAGCCCCCACGGAAGCTCTTGCATTTTAGACTATTGAGAAGGCTTCTTTTATCAGTTTTTTTAGGGCCATATCTACGATAATCGTAGCAGTCACTTACTTCTCTTCAGCAGTTTGACTTTAAAATATTTCGGGTCAAAGCTTCAAAGACAACTAAAACCTCACAAACAACAAACTTTACTTAGCTCAACAGTATACAAAAATATTGTACGGGTTGCCATCCTTAGTTGAAGTGCTTATTTATAGCGCTAGTATCTTCGCTGCGCCGTTAGCCGCCGTGCGACTTTTGTTGACGGTCTGATATCCCTACGTCGCCGCCTCGCTGATATTCCCACGGACGTGTTTCAAGAAAAATACCCAGCAAAAAACGCTGTTCTGCGTCAAATTCTATTCTATAAAACATGTGGGACTCAGTGTTACAGTCTAAATATTTTGTAGAAGCACCGCTGTAGGAAAGAAGGTCCAAGCAATGTAAAACATCACGTAGCATGAAGTTCGCTGTCAACTGGCACACAGCACACGACTGTTTGAAACTCTAAGTCTAATCAACAGCCGTGTTTGATTGATAGCCGGCGGTCCTTTGATGAAGTCGGCGAAAGGTGCGTTAGTTAGAAAATCTGCGTTTAGTTTTGATACGTAATTATAAGTTAGACAGTGGCGAGAATGATTATTTTCTCATCAATATTTCTCTTCAGAATTATTTGAACTTAATTGTACATCTAAACAATTGGCTTGCCTGTGCAATGTTTATATGATTAATGATCAGTGTACTGAAATCATGTGTAACGTATGGCTCCTAGTCAATAGATCAGCATTTTCTCTATAGTGACCACCTGTCTATAGTGGCCACATTTCCTAGTGCTGTTGTTGTTTGACATAAATTTTGAACATTTAAATTGTAAGTA
Organism: Branchiostoma floridae; assembly: GCF_000003815.2. Lineage (NCBI taxonomy): Eukaryota > Metazoa > Chordata > Leptocardii > Amphioxiformes > Branchiostomatidae > Branchiostoma > Branchiostoma floridae. Next base: position 30,200,908 of record NC_049982.1, read on the forward strand.
ACTTTAAACTGCCAGAGTTTCAGCCCAATAAAACACTCTCAGCGCCAGGGTATGAACAGACTGACCAGACAGACGAAAATAAATCCTCGAACAAGGTTCAATCGTATCTTCCGGGTCTGGCAGGAAGTTGTTAAACTAAAATAAGAATAGGCTCGATGGCTGATTGCATACAAAGTAAAACAGTTTAACAGTTTTACAGCTTGAAGAAAACAAACGCTCCTACAGTACCTGCACCTGCTTGATAATTATTAAATCGTATGCCCTACTTGAATAAAAAAAAGTTCACTGCAATAATAAATGTACCCACATCACAAGGAGCTTATACTTTTTAAAACTTACACCTAGTTATCGTACTGAAAATTGTTAATGACATTACATGAAGTCATTCAACAATTTTCAGTCATGATGAAAATTTTCTGAATGGAAGGTGTGATTATCGTCATCTTCTGAAAAATAGAAGCAAGCTCTGTTTTTACCTGGAATCAATTCACAATACCAGTCCACTTTGGGGGATAATGTACTGTTAAGAGGATGTTCCATTTTTGCGCAGGGGTGATTTGGAACAGTCCAATGTTGCGTGGGAAGGGGTATGGCTGAAATATGCTGTATTTGCTCTTAAGCAAATGTCGGCCTTTCTAGTATTTTTCATGTCTTTGAAAGTTTGATGTAACGCTGTTTGTACATTTTCTTGTTACAAGAAACTCTTTATTATTGTCTTGTTCGTTTTCTGACTTTCTTTCATGATCGTAAGAATTTCCTTTGTTTATGTTATGAATAAAGATGTTCAGTAACATAGGTTGATTCGCTGTTTCCCTTTTTGTTAATTCTTTAATTGCTTTTATTTGCATGAGAAAGGTGGGCGTCTCCAACTTAGTCAATTTATTCGTTGGTTGGTACACCCCTACCCCAAGGGAGACCATTCAGTTGAATGGTGGGCGTCTCCAACTTAGTCAATTTATTCGTTACTTAGTACACCCCTACCCCTAGGGACACCATACTATGTGGATATAGTCACAAGAAATACTCGCTCCTGATTGGCTGAGGAAAGATGGCCATGTTCTAACTACAATTAGATCACCGATCCACGAAGCCTGGTAGTGGCTAGATACTAACCTTACAGCTTACCTCTGACTAAAAAGTCCTCTACAAGAATAAAAGACTATGGCACATGAGCTACTTTTCTTTTTTCCATTTTCAAATTTCCTCTGCACTACTCATTGATCAGTCTGATTTGATCTCCTTAGACAGTATGGATCTCCTGTTATTATTACTTCCATGAAAAATGGAGGTATTGTTTTGATGTGTCTGAGTGTGGTATTTGTGATCAGCATAGAGAACTTTTGAGCCACTGGATAGATTTTGATGACATTTCATGTGTGGGTTGGTGTTGGGAAGAACAAGGTCAAAGTCAACTTTGGACCCCTGGTGTGTGACCTTCGTACACCAACAGAACTTCCATTTTGTTAAAAAAAATCTTTTGTTCTGGACATGCTATGTTTTTGATTTTTCAGTGATAGCTTGTGATGCAAGAAAGACATGCTGTATGTTTGGGCTCCCTAGGAGCTTACTTTGGAACTGTTTGATTTGTTTGAACCTTTATTTATTCATGAAAGCTCAAATCGGCCTGCAGGCCGCTTTTCATTGAGGTCATGAGGGAAGAGGCAAGGGTCAGACAAAGTATATAACAGAGATTAAGTTACATCGTTTTGAGTCCTTATAAGTCCTATACGTCTATATACACCATTTACATTTACATACATACAGAATACATGATAGGAGCTGCTACATTATTCAAGTCCGTTCATTTGGCCGTTGGGGTGTTTTGCAAAAACTAATTTTGTGGTATGTTGTATCGTCTACAGTCTTTACAAAGAGGATCTTCAGAAAGGTGACGAGGCTGTACAGCGTGGAGATCTGGACTCAGCAGAGCAGCACTTTGCAGCAGCACTCAAGCTGGTACATCTCAAAGGTATACTGTTAGAAAAGGCATCTAAAACACGTAGTTAATTTGCACAATAATCATTAGATTATACATGTAGGTGCAAAATGAGAAAATGCTATGAGGAGTGACGGCAACAAGTTCTCGGTCTCACCCAGCATTAAGGTGCACATTTACTCAAAATAACAACTTAGATTGACTTGTATTCTATTACATTATAGCATCCATTAGCATCTATTGAATATCTATTTTTGTTCATTATAAAGCTGCTTTGTACAGTTTACAGTATGGTCAAAAATCTTTCTTCTTGGTAACGGATGAAAATTGATGCGTGTATGCGAATGTCATCCAAATGACCAAACAAACATTGTCTAATTAAGACAAAAATTGTTGTTAAAAACTACCATTTACCCTACAGATCCAGCTGTTTCGCAGTATGAAAAGGAAGTTCCACCCCTCCAAAGGTTAGGCGATGTGTACCTAAAGCGAGGCTGTACAACGGGGGACGGTACAGACTTCGTCAAGGCGTCAGCCCTGTACCAAGCTGCAGTAGCTAGGTCAGAGGTCAGCAACAACCGCCAGGCCCTTGAAAACAGCATCAAAGAAACGGAAAAGCTATTCCTCAAGCATGTCTTAAACAAAGAGAGGGACGTGAATCAGCAAGAAGAAGCGGAAAGGCACAAGAAACTACTGAAAGAACTAAGGGATAGAATCAAACTGGAAATGGAATCCATTGACAAAGAGATGGACCCCTATGCACATGAGTTTGAAAGCGAGTTAGGTAGGGAGATAGAATGGAAGAGAGCTGACGCAGTGAGGGAATTGTTTGAGAAAATTGCAAAAGAAAGAAAGGTGTACATAGCACAGCTTGTAGATGAGTGTATCGCAGTGATGGGTCCCCATCCCTGTAAGTATGCCATGATAGGTTTGGGCTCACAGGCCACAGGACTGGTAACTCCATACTCGGACCTGGAGTTCGCTATCTTGGTAGAGAAGGAAGATGAAGCAAGCATCGCGTATTTCCGTCGCCTGACTCACTACCTGCACCTCAAGGTGGTCAACCTGGGAGAAACCATCCTCCCAGCCATGGGGATAACAAGTCTGAATGACTTCTACTCAGACGACCCTCTGGACAACTGGTTCTACGACTCTGTCACACCGCGAGGGTTCAGTTTTGACGGGTCCATGCCCAAAGCGTGTAAGACTCCACTGGGCAGACAGGGAACGTTGACCGAAGCTCCCAGCGAACTCATCCGCACACCAAGCAGCATGGCCGGCCTTTTGAAGGAGCACGCCAAGTCGTATGTAACAGAGGGATACCACCTCCCCGATGTTTTGAGAAATGTTTGTCTGATTACAGGAGAACAGATCTTAGTCGATGTCTACGCCGACCTCGTTGCGACGACACTAAAGAGTGGTGATGGGGAAATGCTGTACCAACTAGCATTGGAGACAGTTCGCGAGAACTCTGAAAGCTTCCAAAAGGTGGGACTGACAGCATCACTGTTGGACGTTAAGAAACAAATCTACCGATTCCCCTCACTAGCAGTCGACTGTTTGGCTCTCTGCTCCAACATCTTGCCTACCACGGTGTGGAAAACCATCGAAGAAATGACAGTCAAAGAAGTCGTTAGCCCAGAGAACGCACATCACTTGAAGGTGCTGGTCAGCATCTCAGCAGAGCTTAGACTGAGAGCGTACATTGCCAATAGGGGCCAGAAAGAAAACCTGTCAGCCTTGTCACCAATGACGACACCATCCAAAGACAACGCCGACAAAGAAACTGACGCATTACGGGATGTGTTTTACGTTTCTGACGTTAAACAGCTGATCAGATATTACGTCACGGCAATCCCTTTGAAGAACTTCTTGTCAAATGAAGAAGATTTCCTGAAGGGAAAGCGTCTGTTGCAAGACATTAGATTAATCGACAACTATACAGCGGCAAATGGGTCCATGTACCAGTTTCTTGGTAACTACAGAAAAGCTATCAAGTACTATAAAGAGGTCTTTGCCAGGTATGATGACAAGGATACATGGGAAAAAGCATTTGTGCTATTCAACTGGGGATCGGCTTTGCAGAGCTTGGGACACCACGGTGAGTCAGTCGGCTACTTTGAGAAGGCACTGCAGACGTTCCGAAATTTCTACGCTCCGAGTGCGGACCATCATGACATTGCCATATCCATGGTCGTGCTAGGATCAGCCCATTATTACTTGAATCATCTTGAGGAAGCCATTAGAAGCTTTGAGGAAGGACTGAAAATGTGCCAGAAAATCTATGGAGAGAACGAACCGCATTCTTACATTGCCCACGCACTCAACTACCTGGGCTTGACGTATAGAAAGCTTGAGGACATCGACAACGCACTCAGCTATTGCCAGCAGGCACTTGAGATGAGACAGAAAATACACGGCAAAGAACATCTTACTGTCGCCAACTCACTGAGTAATATTGGCGACATGTTACTTGATAAGGGGGAATTCCTAAAAGCTATTGAATACTTAGAATTAGCATTGCAGATGCGGAAGAATTTGTACGGTCCAAAAACAGCTCATTCAGACATTGCAGATTCTTACCTACGCCTGGGAATGGCCTGGTGTGAACAGAGGAGTCCAGAGGAAGCTATCAGGTATACCGAACTGGCGCTGCAAATGTTCAAGAAGGTATACGGAAAGACTGCGTCCCATCCTGACATTGCACGTTGCCTGAGCACCCTAGGCACCGGAGCACTATTGACTGACCAGCCAAAACGTGCAAAAATCTACAAACAGCAGGCACTGGTCATGTTTAAAGAATGCCTCGGTGACAAGCATACCCACACGGCAACTGCGCTTATTAACCTCGGTGCCATCTTGGAGAAACTTGGTGAATACAAGGAAGCGATCAGTCAGTATGAAGAGGCACTGAGCACATATAAGGCGATCTACTCTCCACGCACGGAACACCCTAACATTGCCTTGGCCCTGTTAAGTATTGGGGGAGCCTGGCGGTTCGGATTTGGTGACCACTGGAAAGCAGTGGAATACGGTGAACAGGCACTACAGATGCAGAGGGCTATTTATGGTTTGACTACAGCACATTCTAGCATTGTTCGCACACTCCGATTCCTAGAATTGGTTTGGGAGGAGCTAGACTTTTATGGAAAAGCACGCGACTACAGAAAACAAGCAAAGGAGATGGAAGAGAAATTGGCACATTAAGTTGTTACAGCTCAATGACATGTAAATAAGATAATGTGCAACAGGGCTTGAAATACTATTATCATATAGCCAGGCACCGCGGCCCAATCAGAAGGCTCCATTCCACGTTGGTTATGACGTAACACACAGGTTCCGACCAGCCTGGCGTCGATTTGTTCTGACCAATCATAAGGAGCGATACACAGGAAAGTAAGGGATGTGCAGGCATTGGCCAATCAAAAGGAGCGAATCATTTCCGGAGCATAGGAAATAAGTACAGACTGCAAGGGGGAATGGCTCCTTCTGTTAACATTGATAGCGAGTGTTTATTAAACCCTTACCATCCGGAAATGAAACGTTTCAATCTACAATTATATAAAAGATTAAAGTTACTTCAATTCAAGTCCACTTTATACGGAACTACTAAACACATAATTCTGTACCGCAGACAATAGGTTAACAGTCTACAGTCCATATTACAGCTATTTGGGTCTATGTCCACTTTTACCTGTTACATTCAACTTCAAGTAACATAATGAATCGACTTTGACATTATTTCAAGCCTTAGAACTGAGCGTTGTGTTATTATATGTTGTTCAAATTCACTGGTTAAATTTATTAAATGTACTGAATAATGGATGTATGTATTATAATATATGAAGGAATTTTGTCGCTTAAATGAGTCAGTTTGGATAGGCTATATGATAATAACGTTAATGACCCGCCTGTTCCAAGGTATACATGGTGTCATAACGCCTGGTCATTTGCTATAACCACCTCATAAAACCACTCCGTTCAATTCGCTCACTCGGTGTTTTATTCGGTGGTTATAGCTAAGGATCAGGCGTTATTACACCATACACCTCGGGGCGGGTCATTGACCCTTAATTACCATCCGAAAGTGTTAGAATTTCACAATTGCAACAATTTGATTCGAACAGCAGTTTCAACTAAGAATTGATGTGTTAAAATACAGTGAGTGGAATTCGTTGCCATCAAGTACAGTATACGTAGGTGTACCCTCACAAGATAGCTTTGCACAACATTTCCAGGCAGATGTGCAAAGGCTTAGTGTGACAAGTCGTTCAGTGTAATATAACGAGCTGCAACCGTGCATGCCAAGCTGGTGTTACACAGAGGGCTGGTTATACCGGCCATACAGATAGAGAACAGTCTGGAGCCTTTAACTACCTTCGCCGAAGTTAATAATTATTATGTTTTGGTCAGCTTTTGTTTGTATGTATAATAGAAAAAGGAGGACCGCATTTGAGTAGATTATCAGAAAATGCAATTTTCAACGTTGTCTTGATAAAAGACGCTATGAGGTCAAGATAAGAAAGTATGCGTTACTTTTATCACTTGAATGTTATAGTACAATCTATGGACAGAGAGAAGAAAGATATTTGAGTACTAGAAATTACTTTGTTACTTTTCTACAAGACTTTAAGCCGCATTGGTTCAACCGCATGAACGCAAAAGTCGGCGGCCCGGAAACTTCTTTTTTCACCGTTGTCTTGATATAAGACGCTATGACGTCAAGATAAGAAAGTGTGCGTTACTTTTATCACTTGAATTCCATAGTACAACCTATGGACAGAAAGAAGAGAGACATTTGAGTACTAGAACTTACGGTTCTTTCTGGTGTAAACGCTCTTAGGTGACCAAGAGATCTGCCTTGGACATACATGGAAATAAAAATCAAAATTCTCTTCTGTTTCATCGGTCTATTGTTATTGAAAAGAGGTCATATTCCCTAATACCCCCATTCCACTGGGACGGCGCTCTCACCGCGCGCTCACGGCGATGGCAAATTTGAACATCGCGGCGAGAGCGCGGTGAAATCGCCGTGGGAGCGCCGTGAGAGCGCGGTGGGAGTGCCATCGCCGCGAGAGCGCCGTCACCACGGCGATGGTATGGGGCCCTGCCATACCATCGCCATGAGAGCGCCGAGGATGGCGATGCAACAATGATCGCCATGAGAGCGCCATAAGAGCGCCGAGAGAGCGCGGAGAGCGTCAGTAGGGCTAAACAATGGTATATCAGGTCCCATTCCACTAGGACGGCGATCTCACCGCGCTCTCGCTGCGCTCTCAACTACATTGCGTACAATCTTTATTCTTGAAGAAGTATATTTTGATGATTTTTTTAGTCAAATCATACTTTGTGTCATGAATCACTTCCTAATTAAAATCATGGGTAATACAAATTGGACAACTACACGTACAATGCGTTCATTCAGTGTTTCGAATCACAGGATGTTTCCAGATTAGATATGAGAAAGTTGACGAGAAAGAACTCGGAGAAATGTTCAAAACGTAGCAGTGATGTACAATGAATTAAACTGAGATGGAATAATCAGGAACACGAAGGTTTACTATGTCTTGACTTATTTTCAAATGTCAACAGAATAACATTTTTGTTTTCATGTTCTTAACCTGTAAATTGAGATTATGGAAGACTTATTTTCAATAGATCAAATCACTATTCTATAATTTACGATAATAACGTGGTATGATAATGGTATCCATTTTGAAAAATTTACATGACAAATTTAAGTTAACAAAAAACAGCAAGTCAAACATATGGGTTATCTTAGACTCACGTGGAGTCCTGTACAGTGAGCAAAATTGGATTTGTTCATTGATTACAGCCTTGATTTTGTGATTTAAAATTGCGTAAAACGGAAAGGTATTACTTAGTAGACAATCAAATACCCAAAACGTAAGAAATTTCGTTCTCTATCTCTGAAATTCGTTAAGTAATCTTCAAAGTCTCTGTCAGCCCATAAGAATTGCTGTCGTTTGAGTTTTCCGTCGCGCTGAGAGCGCGCTGGTGTCGCAGTAGAGATTCCACTAGAGCAGCTTTTTCTGCCATCGCGGCGCCCTCACGGTGATGAGGACAATTTTCTATCGCCGTGAGAGCGCAGTGAGAGCGCCGTCAAGTGGAATGAGGGCCTAAATTAACAAATAGCTTTCATTCTTTCTTTCTTTCATACAATGGAATGGCCTGAAATTTGGTGAATATAGGCATTAGATAGTTGGTAAAATGATCAAAGTAAAATTTTTGGCGTAAACTACTTTAAAATGCTTAATATTAGCTCTTTTCTGAGGGGAAATTGGTTTTCTTTCGGCCTCCTTCTGTGAAATCCAGTGACCCCACACACCTGCGCAGTCTGGGCTTTCGCGAGAGCTAATTGAATTTAATTTGGCCAGCCAATTAGCGCCGAGGAAGACGAATGTTAATTAATATTCATAAGCTGGCTTCCAATGCCGTAAATACAGACAGAAACACATGCATATTACAGCCTTACAGTGGCCATACATGTGTGTGTCACCCTTTGTCCGGTTTAGAATTGTAGTTTGCGAGGATTTAGAGTTCAGACAGGGTCATTTGAGCGGTAGCGGACGGTAAGCATGCATTGAACATTAGAATCCAAGTCTTTGTCGTTGAATTAACCAACATTCCGCATGGCAATATCAATCATTCTCGGCATAGTCGATTTTGGTAGGGTTTGTTGAGACAATCGTGTAAATGTTACCTGGCGGAAAACGCGGGAAAATTTGCCAGTTTGCGTTTTTTTTTTATATCTGCCTCTAAAATGATTTTATTGATGTTTAAAGGTTATCTTTTGACCAAAACGGTATATTTTGGCCCACTGTACCTGGTATTACAATGGAATGACCTGAAATGTGGCGTAGATAGGCATTAGATAGTTGGTAAACTGATCCAAGTAAAATTTTGGCATAAGCTACTTTACAATGCTTAATTTCAGCACTTTTCTGAGGAGAAATTGGTTTTCTTTCGGCCTCCTCCCGTGAACTCCAGTGACCCCACACATCTGCGGCAGCCTGGGCTTTCGCGAGTTAATTGAATTTAATGGGGTCAGCCAATCAGCGCCGAGGAAGACGAATGCTAATTAATATCCATAAGCTGGCTTCCAATGCCGTATATACAAACAGAAACACATGCATATTACAGCCTTACAGTGGCCATACATGTGTGTGTCACCCTTTGCCCGGTTTAAAATTGTAGTTTGTGAGGATTTAGAGTTCAGACAGGGTCATTTGAGAGGTAGCGGACGGTACGTATGCACTGAACATTAAAATACAAGTCTTTGTCGTTGAATTAATCAACATTTCGCATGGCGATATCAATCATTTTCGGCAGAGTTAACTTTGGTAGGGTTCGTTGAAACATTTGAGAAAATGTTACTTGGCGGAAAACGCGGGAAAGTTGGCCAGTTTGCGTTTAGTTTTGATACGTAGGTTTGACAGTGGCGATATTTTCTCATCAATATTTCTCGTCATAATTATTTGAACTGTGAATCTAAACAATTGGCTTACATGTGAAATTCTTATATGAATAAAGATCAGTGGGTACTAAAATTATATGTAACTTATTGCTCTTTGTCAATAGATCAGCATTTTTTCTATAGTGGCCATATGTCTATAGTGGCAACATTTTTCTCTCACTGTACTGGAAAGAAATCTGATGTATTTTTTCCCGAGCAAATGTAGGTACTTCTAGTGTTGTTGTTGTTTTTTATTACGTAAACGTTGTACATTCAAATCGTAAGTAACTTTAAACTGCCAGAGTTTTAGCCCAATAAAACACTCCCAGTACCAGGGTATCACCACTGACCCCCGAAAAGAAACCCTCGAACAAGGTAGAAACTCTTATCCTCCGGGTCTCGCACTCTACGCTCAGGAAATTATAACACTAACAAAACAAGATTACGCCCGTTGGCTGTTGCATACAAAGTAAAACAATTTAACAGTGGTATGCAGGAGGATATGCTTAACAATGAAGGAAATGAAATATATAGAAAAGCCACATTATATTAAATTGTTGGTCCTGGAATTTTTCAGAAAAGAAATACAGTACCTACTCTCCAAGCAGAGGTTAGGCTCCGGCTGTTTTTTTTAACGTTTTTTTAGTCGTTTTTATCGGGCTTTCTATTTTGTCATTTTTCTTAAGGAACGCCAGCCAGTAGATTTTGACACAGTAAGGCCACACCAATTTAATTCGTTGGTTCTCGGAATCACCGCTTCAAAAAATCGCAAAACCGAAAAAAAAAATTCTACCCGAACTATCTGAAGGCTGCAGTTTTACAATGTGTTGATAGGTGTCTCTCTTTGGAGTTATGACGAAAGTGATCATGTGACCGAGATTAGCCAATCAGAAGCCTTATTTCTTAAAATCAAAATGGCACCACTAGAAAAATAGAAGTATGTTGACGGGGAAGGAGTCGGATAATTTTGAGTACAAATAGTCCTTGAAGAAGTTTAGTAGAAGGTATTGCAGGAGCAGGAGAAGAAAATGCCATGTCTGTGGATCCAGTAAAGCCACATTTTTTGTGGTGTGTAGAGTTTACCGGGGACAGAAGTCAGAAGAAACTTCTTGACCAACAGACAAAATCTATTTATATAGGAAAACATGTCACATAATTACCAGATATGCATCGAGGGCCCAAACGATGTGCAGTTGGGTTTGATGAAACATAATGTCCTTGATATGTAATGGACAAACCAAAAATTATTTCAAAGTATTTAGCCAACAGAAAAATATGAGTTCCTTTGGCCAAATTGGGGCTTGTTCACATACTGTACACCCAAAGTAAGTTCATGTGGTTTTTTACTTTTCAAGATTAGAATCTTGAGGTAATAGGTAGCACAGAGTTGCAGTAAGACTGGGAATTCTTGTCAAGCAGAGCAAATGTTAAATTATTTTGAGTTCCCCTTGGGGCTTGTTGATAAGTTTCAGTTACTGTAACTAGTGTAAGATGGACACTTAGTTTTTGACCTCCATGAATAAAAGACAAAAATGAAGACTGCATTATCAGACTTTTGTTTCCAATTGAATCAAACCAGGATGGCACGTATCATATTCATAATTACAATGTCACCTTTTGTCAAAACCAGCTCTGATATTCTATTACAATTTGTTAAAGAAATCTATAAAATCAATTATCGTGAAAATAACATACGAAAATAGCAATGTATGTACCGGTAGCACTTACTGTACCGTTAGTGTCTCAGTGAGTATGATACGAGAGCCCCCATGTCCACATTCAGCAATGGCTTTGCCATCAGAGAAGTTTTTCCTTTTTTTTGCCCTGTCGCTTCATTTTTCATGAAAAAATCGGAGAACCAACAAATTAAATTGGTATGGCCTAAGATGTAAAAAAAAATAGAAAGCCCGATAAAAAGACTAAAAAAACGTTAAAAAAACAGCCAGAGCCTAACCTCAGCTTGGAGAGTCAAAGTACCTGTACCTGCTTGATAATTATTAAAACGCATGCCATACTTGAATAAAAGAAAAGTTCACTGCAATAATAAATGTATCCACATCACTAGGAGCTGATAACGGTACTTAGACGCAGTTATTGTACTGGAAATTGTTGAATGGCTTCATGTAATTTCATGATGAAAATTTTCTGAATGGAAGATGCGGTGGGTTTTTTTTTTAGTCTCCCAGATTGTGGTCGGTTGTATGTTATGAAGAAGCGCCCAAAAGGACACAGCAAGGCTTGCAAACCGATATATTTCCTTCTTAACATTTCGCAGTCTGGCAGTGAGAGTCTGTGTTTGAAAAGTCGACACATTATCTCCCACCAAACTAATTGCCAGCGGAACTCTGCTATTAGTGTCTTGGAATTGCTGAGTCCATAACGATCTGTACTCATCTACCAAACCCTGGTCTCCTGTGATAAAAGACACATTTCCCAGAATGCTAGCAAGATGGTAGCCTTTCTTTAAATGGAGATTTAGGTCTTCTTTCAAAACGTCAGTCATATTGCTTGGTGTGCGGATGAGTTCGCTTGTTACTGTGCTGTTTCTACCCCTACCCAGTGGAGTCTTGCATGCATGAGGCATGGCTCCATCAAATGCAAAACCGCGGGGTGTTACTGAGTCATAAAACCAGCTGTCTAGTGAGTCGTCTGAGTAGAAATCATTAAGAGATTTAATCCCCATGGCAGGGAGAATGGTCTCTCCCAGATTTATCACCTTGAGGTGCAGATAATGTGTGAGGTTACGGAAAAAGCTCACATTAGGCTCGATATCGTCCTCTACCAAAATGGCAAATTCCAGATCAGAGTATGGTGTTACTAACCCTGTGGCTTGTGAACCCAAACCTATCATGGCGTACTTACAGGGAGGGTTGCCCATTACCTCCATGGATTCATCTACAAGGCCAGCTATGAACGCTTTACGGTGATGAACAATTGTCTGACACAATGCTTTGATTGCCTCCACCCGCTTCGTCTCCACCTCTCTTATCTTCGGGTCCTCGTCATCAAGGCTATAAGGATCTACTTCTTGTTCAACTCTTGTGATCTCCTTTTTAACATAGTCCCTATCCGCCTTCAACATTAATTTGTGTTTCTCTGTATCATCACTGTCTACTTGCTGTTCTATCTTCAGGGCTTCCTTAACAAATGCATGAGTTATTCCCTTAATTACTTGCTCTATATCTTCTCTATTCGATCTTACCAGTGCTGCATTACAGAGTGCTGCAGCCTTGGTGAAATCGCCTCCGTCCTTTGACTGGATTCCTCTCTTTAGATAGACCTCACCCAACCTGTACAGGGGCTCTGCCTCCTTCTTGTGTTGACCTGCACGGTAAAAGTCATCAGTGGTAATATTGTTTTTACTTCTTCTTACTGAATTTATATTTGTATATCGTATTGCAATTTAACGACTAAACCCCACAAAGTTTGTAGTGTTTCTATTTGTCATTTCCGAAACACTTTTATGATGGTAACATGGAAAACATAAGTAGAGACCACAGTTTTGCAATAAGCACAGGTCTGTGTGTTGAAAGGAACCAAGGATCACCATTTATGAGCCATTTATTTATTCTTTATTTCAGGCTCTAACAGGCCCATATTACCATTAGAGACATGAAAGCTAGAAGATAAAACATTGTTACATCTAATACACACCGTTTGGTTTGGGTACGGTAGGCTAGAAATTGTACGTAATACACAGGAGTAGTCTGTCGAATATTTTTTTAAAGAGTCCAATGGTTAATCCTGTCGAAATCCTTAGAGGCGCCTAGAAAACTGGCGAACCAAGACTACATTAATACGCTATAGTCTGTTTTAGCATAAATACACACATATCAAGGCCATGTCCAAGTTTGAAACCAAATTGATGAGCAGAAGTTTGAAGATAGGGCTTTATTCTGTTTAGCAAAATAGCCTCCAAGACCTTGGAGAGTGCCGACGCAAGAGCATTCAGCCTAAAGTTATCACTTCTCGAGAAATGAGATGTTACCAGATTTATTCATAACAACCGGGACTATCGTAGTATCTAACATGATATTCAGAATGTAGTTATGGACGAAAGCAGCAGAAAAAATAATTTATATGCACCTACTTTTAAATTCGTTCAACTAGGCTAATTCTTAGCATACACTCACCTCGGGCATGAACAGACTTGAGCGCAGCTGCAAAACTTTGTTCTGCAGTGTCCAGGTCTCCAATCTGCAGAGCCCTGGAGCCATCTTGTAGATGTTCTTCGTATAGACTGTTAAGATGTTATAATGTAAAACTATTACGAAAAGATTCAATCTGGAATGTTTATTAGCAAAATAGGATGAAATCCTCGTCATTATATTTTATATTTTGTTATTCATCTATTATGCTAATAAAATATTCATTAGCATATCATATATCCATCCCTCTTTGTCAGCTACATACTTCATATGTTTGAAAGTCCGATGATGGAAAAAAGCTGACTTATACAATTCCTTTATTTTACTATGCGAATTAGAAACTAAGTCTTATGACTCCCTCGCCGGACGTTTTGCTGCAGTACAGCAGACCACTGGAAGGTGCAAAATTAAACAAATACTTCGTCGACACCTTACCTACCCACATACAAAGTAACATAAAGATCCATCCACAGCTTCTCGTGTTGTCTACGCATATTTGCATTAGCATCCAGGATAGGTTCAATTTTTCAGTTTTTTTTTTACAAATTCAATGCAGAGGATTTTCTCTTAAGACACTAAAAGATGAATTACGAAATAGGCGACACTAACTTGTAATCAATTCCAGTCGGGTTTTCAGCTTTCTGCACATTTGGGGCACTGTAGAGGAATGAAAAAAATGTCTATTTCATTATTCTTACTATACATTTCAATACACAGAGCTTTCTATACCCTGTAGGATAGTTAAAATCAACTAGAGTTCCACGACTTCATTACCTTCGCCAAATGATATCCCACGTATTTAAGTGTCATACGTATTTTACAATCGATTATGCCGGAAGATTCTAATTTGTAGAGATTATGTCAGTTGATCATCTTTCCTGCTGAAATAGCTCAAATTGTTCAAAGTATGAACTTATAATGTTCATCTTAAGGTATCTTTGTAATGCTTCAAGTATGACATTCCAATCATCTAACACAATGGAACTATAGTTTTCCCCTTTTCTCATAAATCATGCAAATAAAATCTTTATTTGCATAATCGATTATCTATAGACATTGAATTCTTTTTCAATTCTATATATGTATATATATGACAAGTTTGAGAGTTATATCATAGAATGCAGTGGATCCATTAACTTTTCTAATCAATCATTTATATTAGCTGTTGATTGGCATAATTAATATGTTACTATGAGCGTATTCACTTAGACTATACACATAACAAAAATCATGAATATTGGTCAACACACACTTTGATACAAAATCAGCATTGCAGTTTCCCCACAAATCTGCTGTTAGGCCCAAACGTAGCCCAAGGGGGATATACCACTCAACTCGGCCATGTCTGGACACAAGATCTCAAAACGGAAGTTCCCTTGCAATATCACAGAAAGCCGTCAGGAAGTCATTATAGAACTTGACCTTCATTTTCCTGATCCCTAGCCACCTACAAAATATAATCTGGATCAATCAAAGGCCACAGACACACACATAGACGCACATGTGGACACACACATGCACACACACACACAATGAAAAAACACCCAAAATATAATCTTGGCAAAGGTAATGAGGAACCAGCTGCAGAATTCCATATACGTACATGTGTAGACGGCGCATTCTGTCACTTAATAGTGTAGTTGAGAAGAAAGAGGAGCGGCCCTTCAGTTCTCTCACGGTTTGTTGTCGTTGCGCATGAGTTGACCTCTACAAAAAACAATAGTAAAAGCCAGCAAATAATTAACAGGTGGGCAATCGTATTATCCAACACACAATTGAACTTTGACAAATGGTCAAGGCTAAAGACACTGACGTCAGAAGGCCGACGTAACATGTCTTACAATAAACCTACTAGAGTTCCACGACACCAGACCTTCGCCAAATGATTTCAATCTTCCAACTGATGTACTATGTTTGTTTACCATAAACTATGCAACGATCCTTATTTGCAAAACATTATATAAGTTGATCATCTCCACTCAAATATCAGGCGTACGCCAATCTGTTTTAAGAACAAACAATATGCAAACTCATTAATATAGTTATGTTCAATGGTGTTCACTGTACTTGACTTCAAAATGCCAGAAGAAAATCCCTTCATTTACCAGAACAGCATAATAGACTTTTCTCACGCAAATCATATCTTCATTTCCATAATGTTATCAATATTCTCAGTTACAAATGCCACATGTTGAAATAGTCCTGTAATAGAACATAGCGGGTTTATGAAATTTTATTATTATTTGTATATAAGAGTCTGATTACGAAAATTAGTGAATGGTAATTACTAACTATACGAAGCATTTAGCTATCTACATGCCGCGGGCGCAGCTAGAGTTATCTACATTATCTTTGTCATTTGATTTTCCCTGTTTTTCTTAGCTGTTAAATACCGTATGTAGTAATTTTAGACATTGTAAGTTGTTTCGATACACGGCGGTCGGTTGCTAGGGTATTCTTTCCCGTTGCTATGCGAGTTCGACAGAGTATCGGGTTACAAGAGGCCTACTATTTGCTAACCGTAAAATATTTCAAAATAAACAAGATGTTATGACAAGGAAAATGTATTCAAAATAATATTAAATTCGCAATTTTAGATAGTTTGAATATTCCGGTTTGAATTGAGATAGTTGTTTTGTTTCGATTTTGCTTTCAAAGACGATTATTTTCTGTTTCAAGGAAGGCCTTCAATTTGACCATACTCTTGATAAGATGGGCCGCAAGTGCCATGGCAAATTCTCGATTTTTATATTTTTCGTCATTTGAGAGGCAAATAAAACTTTCTGTTTTTGGGATTTTTTAATTTTTAATTTTAAGCAAAGTTACAGTCAAAAATATGCGTAAAAATGGCATTTTTCGCACTTAATTACCAATAATTCAAAATCTAAGGCATTTTTTAAAAATCCCAAAAACAGAAATCTCGGGAAAACCGTTGCGGTCATTTTGAGCCGTCAATGAGTTATGTTGGACTCTTCTTGGTGGAGATCTTAAACGATGTTTACACGCATGTCATGCTGCACGGAGAGCGGTAGGGTGTAATTGATGCCGGTGTAAACAACACTTATGATATTCAAGGTCACCAACAAAAACGCCAGTAGCTTCGTTACATATTACAGGTCCCAAACAAAGTGAAATCATAGATGTACTGTCCAGAAAATTGTTTATATTGGTTAAAAACTATATTTTTCGCCTGATTCTAGTTAGTTGGTGGGAAAATGCGCTGACGATACAAGACTGTTAGTCGCGCTTGCACAGGCGGCTTTTAACCGCGCTCGGGCAGGCGGCTTTTAGCCGAGCTCAGACAAGCGGCTTTTAACCGCGCTTGGTCGGGAGGCTTTTAACCGCGCTTGGTCGGGAGGCTTTTAACCGCGCTCGGGCAGGTGGCTTTTTGCCGCGCACGGACAGGCGGCTTTTAACCGCGCTTGGTCGGGCGGCTTTTAACCGCGCTCGGGCAGGTGGCTTTTAGCCGCGCTCGGACAGGCGGCTTTTAATCGCGCTTGGTCGGGCGGCTTTTAACCGCGCTCGGACGGGCGGCTTTTAACCGCACTCGGACAGGCGGCTTCGTACCGCGCTCGGACGGGCGGCTTTTAACCGCGCTCGGACAGGCGGCTTTTAACCGCGCTCAGGCAGGTGGCTTTTAACCGCGCTCGGACAGGCGGCATTTAACCGCGCTAGGACGGGCGGCTTTTAACCGCGCTCGGACAGGCGGCTTTTAACCGCGCTCAGGCAGGTGGCCTTTAACCGCGCTCGGACAGGCGACTTTTAACCGCGCTCAGGCAGGCGGCTTTTAACCGCGCTCGGGCAGGTAGCTTTTAACCGCGCTCGGACAGGCGGCTTCGTACCGCGCTCGGACGGGCGGCTTCTAACCGCGCTCGGACAGGCGGCTTTTAACCGCGCTCGGGCAGCAACTTTTAACCGCGCTCGGACGGGCGGCTTTTAACCGCGCCCGGACAGGCGGCTTTTAACCGCGTTAAGCGAAAAAATCTAAGACTATGCGGACGCCCTTCTGGAAATCATTGATGTCTGCCAAATATAGTATGGAATACTCAACAGCTTCAATTTGCAAATTTTAAGATCTCAAGGTTTGAAAATTGAAGCCGAAAAAAGGGAATAAATTGGATTTTCCTCTTTAAATTTGGATCGTGTTAATGTACATATCTAAAATCATGGCAATCCGTTTACCTCTTCTTGAGTCTTCCTTTCAAAGCCTGACACTAAACCCGTCCCTGCAGTTCCTAGGCGACTGGGTGGGGTGGGAACCTACACCACTCACTCTCGGCCTCAAAAATTATTGCCGTTACGGTAGCTTTTCCAGAACTCAAGATATTAAACGCGGAACTGCCGCTGAAGTTTTGGGGTGCAGTCTATGTCGACCTGAGCGCTGCAGTTGATCTAGTTGATCATGAAATCTTATTAGCCAAACTTAAGTCTTACAGCTTTAGTCCAAGCGCTCTGTCAATGATTTTTTTTCTTTATTAAGAACAACAACAACAAAGGTACATTTGTCAACCACTAAGACTAGTGTTTGTACAGTCGAGTACTATTGCACATGGAGGGATAACATATACTGGTGTGTCTGGACGAATTACATGTGTAACTTAACATGCAGTACATGGGCAGAGGGATAGTCAGGAAAGACAAATACATGTAGTACATTTGTCAAAATACAGGGAAACCTTATTAATATGTACAGTCTATTACTACACTATGATCAAACATGGAGTAGTCTAACGATAGGTGGGATTGATGCCAAAATATCAATAGTGAATTTGTACAATCAACCTACATTGGCTGTCAGTCTACTATTGTATATGTCTCTGTCAAGGATGAGTAGTTACCTCCATGCTAGATCACAAGTTGTACACATTGATGACAATTTATCTGAATCCTTTGTACTTAAGTGTGGAGTCCCGCAGGGGACTTGTTTGGGCCCACTTATTATATTTCAGCCATACCATAGGTATGGTGAAATATATTGTATTCGTAATGTTTCTTTCTTTCTTTCTTTCTTTCTCCTGTCAAATCTTCAGAACACGGTATCTCCGTTGTTCCTCAACCGAATGACTTGAAATTTGGCGCAAGAGTAGAGTGGGCCAATACCCTCGGACTTTTTTTTCATTTTTTCCATATCTGTCTCTTAAATGATTTTATTAAGGTTTTTTGGTCATCGTAAGACCAAAACTGTATATTTGGGCCCCCTGTACCCTGGTATTATAACCGAATGAGCTGAAATTTGGTACAGATGTGCCTTGATAAGTCCCCCATATAGATTCAATATCAGTTTTGGTGTACAGTATAAGGAAACGCTTATTTTTGCGATTTTTTGGTCATTTGTTGACCAAAAAATGACACTTTTTGCTCCTGTACCTTGGTTTTAGAACCGGATGACCTGAAATTTAGTATAGGAGTGCCCTAGACATATGCGCACATGGATTCATTAACACTTGATGCATACTGTACAACAAAATGCTTGATTTTGCGATTATTTGGCCATTTTATGACCAAAAACGTAAACTTTTGGCTCTGGTGCTCTGGTTTTAAAACCAAATGACCTAAATTTTGGTAAAAGGGTGCACTAGATATTTATTCAAATGACACATGTATAATTTTTGTCATAAACTACTTCAAAATGCTATATTTGGGGATTTTTTTGTCATTTTCCAATAGCCAGAGGGGTCAATGACCTTAAGAACATTGACCCCCAGCTGCAGATTGCACCTACTGGCATCTATGTCTATTTAATCTAATTAGATAGGTAACCAATCACGTAGCCTGAATCTATATCCTAAAAAGGGGGAGGTGGCAGCCAATCAGCGAGCCCGGTGTTATCTGGAAGAGTCCATTCTTACACGGAGGGGTTCATTTTTTTTAAATTCATCATTGGACTGGTGAAGTCTTTCAGTGGGTGTATTTTTGGACAGGTCTATTTCGCAATTTTACAGAAAGTGTGCTGGAAGAGTATTCTCACACGGAGGGTTTTTTTTTTTAAATTCATATTTTGGACTTTGGTGACTTCTAGTTTGTCAAAGTCTTTCAGTAGGGTTATTTTTGGACTGGTCTAATTTGCAATTTTACTTGGATGTGCTGGAAGAGTCCATTCTTGCATTGAGGGGTGCTTTTTTAAAAATCCATTTTTTGGACTTCAGTGATTATGTCAAAGTCCTATTTTAGCGGATGTATTTTTGGACTGCCCTACTTTACATGGAAGAGTCCATTTTTTGCACACGGAAGGGGGATTTTTTCAAATTCAGTTTTGAACGGGTCATGATTCAAAATTCAATTTTTTAGTGGAAGTGTTTTTTGACTGGTTTATTATACCTTTTCATGCACTGGGACCTTTTTTGCTAAATACAATTTTGGATTTGGTTTCTTATTCAAAAGGCCAAGGTTTCAGCGGGAGAATTTCTGGACTGGTCTATTGTACAAATTCACATAGGTTGCACTGGAGTCCATTCTTGAACGGGGGAATTTTGCAAGATTCATTTTTGGGTTAAACCGTCATTAGTAAAAGTGATTTTTCAAATGGGTGATTTTGAAATAGCCTATTGTTGCATGGGGAAGGAGATGGCTGAAATATGCTGTATTTGCTCTCAAGCAAATGTCGGCCTTTCTAGTTTTTATACTGTTTACCAACGACCTCCCTCCGTGTGTGTTACACAGCACTACTGAAATGTACGCTGACGATTCATCTATGTACAAGGCTGGTAAGACTACTGGTGATATCACTGCTTGTTTATAACCGGATCTTGCAAGTGTATCTGATTGGGTTAGCATGAATAGATCAGTGCTGAACATTCTCAAAACCAAATGCATAATTTTGGACCCCCCTAGGCTGGCTTCCTTGCCTGATAGGTCACTATATGGTACTGAGAAGTTTGAGCAAGTAAGTGAGACAATTCTACTGGGACTTCACTGGCACAGTCGCTTTGCTAGAACTTACATGTTAATCACATTGCTAATAGACAATCAAAGAATATTGCTCTTGTTAGAAGGCATATGTGGGCCATGCCATTCGCTGTGTGTAAGATTGTTATTTGTGCACTGGTTCTATCAGTAGTACTGCAATATTGCTCACCAGTGCTAGCCAGTATGTCAGATTCGAATATGAGAAAACTGCAGGTAATACAGAATAGAGCGTGTAGACTGTTATTAAAATGTACATCGGACACATCAGTTAGGTGGATGCATTTTGAGCTTGGCTGGCCTACAGTGAGAAAGAGATTCTCTTTAAGTACTCTGAGTATGTTCTTTAAAATCATCACTAGCCACGAACCACAAAATGTGTACAATTCCTTCATACCGGTTAATTCATTCCACATGCATAACACTAGATTTTCTGTATCCAGCAACTTCAGACTGGCCAAACCTATAATAAACAGTAAAAACACGTACCTTCCCGTACCGAAGAATTATACTATATTAAACAAGCCATCTCAAACATTGTAACCCAGACATTTGATCTGGAGACACTGTGCTCTATTGTAAATACTTTGATTATTGACTGTTGTATTTTTTGTAATGTTGTGTAGTCATGTTGATTGCTTTGAACTTTGGAAGATTAGCCGAAAAGAGCTAAAAGGTTTCTGAATAAAAAAAATAAAAAATCAGTACCGCGAAAAGCCGCTAGGGGACCTAAGATCTAATAGTTTCCAGGTCTAACCAAGACTTATCCCACATATTAAATATCAATGCAATCCATCCAGGAGTTAAAGTATGTAGAATTTGTAAACATTCACATTTGTTCTTTTTTTCATCTATAGGGAGATTACATATAGCTTTTTGAATCTAAACTTTCCACAGAAAGTATTCGAAACATTGCCGTCTTAGCATGTCAAGCCTTTTCTAAATTCTACTGTACTGTATTCATGATCATTCCTTCCTGCTGGGTCTGATATTTTCTTCTTGCTCTGTGCTATTCACGTATCTCTCATTTTGATTAGTCAGAGTCCTGTGTGTATCGCTCCATCTGATTGGCCAGGTTTTGAATCGACACCATATGTAGTCGATTTGCATCTTCGATTTGCACACACACACACATTTACACAGACACACAAGACACAAACATACATACAAACGCTACCGGAAATATAACGTTAATGGCATAGGTAAAAAAAAAACAATGAGGTACATAAATCATAGTAACTTAAAAAGCTGGAATCGCTAAGACTCACTTTTAGGCTTTTTGTGGTGATGCCAAGCCTGATTTTTGAGGTGTACAGTAAGCGATGGACAATGGCGACTGTTCCCTGGACGTTGTTACACCGCGCCAGTGCTGTGTTGTACAAGGCAGTAGCGATGGTGAAGTATTTAGTGTCTCCAGTTTCTGTTCCTCTTTTCAGGTACACGTCACCGAGACTCTTGATTGCTTCTATCTCTAACATATTGCTGTCGTTTACTATTCCCTCTACCATCAACTGTGCGTATCCAACCAGCAAAGAGTCTGTGTTACTACTGGCAGCCCGTTTCCTGTCCAGGTCTTGAACTTTTCTGCCACCTTTGCGGGTGTAGTCGTCTCCTTGTCTTCAGTTTGTTGTTCTTTATCCTGTGACCCCTTGGACGTCACCCCTTGTAAAAGTCTCTCCGCGTAGTTGTATCGGTGCTCTATACCTTCCCCCTGATCCCGATGGCGACACAGGATAATAGCAGCCACATAAAGCGCCAAGGCCCTGTTGAACTTCCCCACGTCCTTCCAGAGTCTTCCCTTCTCCAAGTTCACGTCGCCAAGACTTTTGAGCAGCTCCACTTCCGCCAGCCTGTCCTTGTCGGCCACGGCGTCCACCAGGGCACGGAGGTAGCCTGTCTCCGCACGGGCTAGTCCGTGCCTCCTGCCCTTCGCGTCCGCCTCACGGAGTTTCTCACAGACCCTCAACACTTCCGCCAGCCTGTCCTTGTCGGCCACGGCGTCCACCAGGGCACGGAGGTAGCCTGTCTCCGCACGGGCTAGTCCGTGCCTCCTGCCCTTCGCGTCCGCCTCACGGAGTTTCTCACAGACCCTCAACATGGCGAAATTGTCTTGTGTCTGAAATGTCTACTTATATCTATAGGTACCGATGTTCTTGTTAGCTTTAAATGCCTGACTTGAATACAAAAAAGGTGTCACACTGCTCGTAACAACATTACGTCATTGTCAGTTAAAAGGTTGAATGTATAATGTGCTAAAAGAAAGCTTTGCAAATACTCTTAAACATATGAGGTGACCTATCTACCTGCATAGAATGTGCTAAATGCTTATACCAGGCCCAAAATCGCCTCTTGTTGCAAGTCTAGTACTTAAAGTTATCTTATTTGCTCCCCGAAACAGTGTTTGCGCTGTAGACCCTTACAAAAGACCACTGTCATGGACACCACCTTGCTCTAAGCAATGTCGGAGCTGAAAAGAACTGTTTGCTTACTGTTCACGCCGCAACGAGTTTATCATTCAAAAGCAGTGATGTAGTCATGCCTAACTGTTTGTGCTAGGCCTGGTGTTTTGACGTGTCCAAGGCTGTTTTAGATTATTCTCATTTACATTATGGCATGCACAATAAATTACTGAATCAGAAGTCAAATCGGGTTTGGGTAGGGCTTGTGTGAGTGGAGTTACAAACCTGCCACGGGATTCCCCTGTTGTGGGAATTACCGAAAATGACGTGGCAGTTTTCGAGTAAAGTAAGGTTTACTCTGAGATTACACGTCGTCCTTGTAAAATCAATTACTACATTTTGCAGCATCTCCGCCTTGCATACCCTGCGTACCCTCCCTCCACTCAAATAGAATGTCCGTCCCATCTAAAACAATAAACTGTTGTACACGTGTGAGTATTTCATTCATTTTCCAGATACACATCATCAAGAACAGTTAATAATGTCACATTATCCACGATCTTCGGGCGTATCGATAGAAGATTGGCCATATTTAAGATCGACTTATGGTTGCGTGTATTTTTTAATTGAAAACCGTCCCTATCACATATAAGCCATACTTTTACCTCGTACAATTGTTGAGCAATAAAGTTATCTTTATAAACGAGGCTCGGGCGATGGCTGCAGAATCGTCGTCCGATCGATTTTCGCCAAATGTTACAGGGTTATAAGGAAACTTTTCTTCCTCTTTTTTTGTCTATAATGATTTTGATAATGGCACCGGTGTTACTAACTGTTTTATTTAATAAAAGAATAAAAGGTTTATTGGTCGCAATAAAATGTATTGTCTCTTCAATTATCTTTACATGCTCAAATTTGAATATGTTGTTATCTTACTTTACTTTGCTCATATTTTTTTCGCCTGCTTGCATCAGCTTTAAGGTCTGCAAAGGATGTCATCCATAAATATTACTTGCCGTGGCCTTAGGTGCAGCTCATATGCGAGTATGCTATATAGACGATATTTAAAATGCTTATCGTGTTCTATATGGTAGTAGTATGGGTTTTCGCGTGTAGCAATAGTGTGTATTTGTGTGTAAAATTGTGTGTGGATATAGATACGGTTCAGTACTGAGGACTGTCCTGTGTCTTGATATAAGACGCTATGATGCCAAGATAGATAGTGTGCGTTACTTTTATTACTTGAATTTCATAGTGCAACCACTGGACAGAGAGTAGAAATCCATTTGAGTACTAGAAATTACTTTGTCAATTTTCTGCAAGGCTTTTAACCGCATTTGATTAACCGCATGGACGCAAAAGTCGGCGGGCCGGAAACTTCCTTTTTCCCCGTTGTCTTGATATAAGACGCTATGACGTCAAGATAAGAAAGTGTGCGTTACTTTGATCACTTGAAGTTCATAGTACAACCAGTGGAGACAGAGTGAAAAGCCATTTAAATACTAGAAATTATTTTCAAATTGTTACTTCTCTACAAGGCTTTAAACCGCATTGGATTAACCGCATGCACGCAAAAGCTGGCGGCCCGAAAACTTCTTTTCTCGCAATTCTCTTGATATAAGACGCTATGACGTCAAGATAAGAAAGTGTGCGTTACTTTTATCACTTTAATTTCATAGTACAACCAGTGGACAGAGAGTAGAAAGCCATTTGAGTACTAGAAAATACTTTGTTACTTCTCCACAAGGCTTTAAACCACATTGGATTAACCGCGTGGAAGCAAAAGTCGGTGGCCCCCGGAAACTTCCTTTTTCACCGCTGTC
This sequence comes from Branchiostoma floridae, assembly GCF_000003815.2. Taxonomy (NCBI): domain Eukaryota; kingdom Metazoa; phylum Chordata; class Leptocardii; order Amphioxiformes; family Branchiostomatidae; genus Branchiostoma; species Branchiostoma floridae. Next base: position 30,225,594 of record NC_049982.1, read on the forward strand.
ATGATGTAAGACGCTATGACGTCAAGATAAGAAAGTGTGCGTTACTTTTGTTCACTTGAAATCCATAGTACAACCTATGGACCTATGGACAGAGAGAAGAAAGACATTTGGGTGCTAATCCGATTACTAATCGAATTCTACCATTCAAATACCTCACACAACTGCACACATTATGACTTTTAATCTCGATATCGTGGTGTGAGAAATTATCATTCTTTTGAATGTTCAAATTACATAGTAACAAGAACGGATTGAAAATTTTCAAACTTGAGATAGCCAGTATGTGTCTTCTCCTTCATGTCTGCTGCAGTACCAAGGTCACATACCAGGGGGCCCAAAACTGACCTTGATCTTTGTCTTCCAATTCCTAACACCTACCCGCATACCAAATATCCTTGTAATCCATCAAGAGGTCCTTGAGTTATGCCGACCAAAATCCGGAAACACAAACACACACACACACACACACACACACACACACACGCACGCACGCACGCACGCACGCACGCACGCACGCGCACGCACGCACGCACACACACACCCACACACACACACGCACGCACACACACACGCACGCACGCACGCACGCACACACACACACACGCACACACACACACACACACACAAACACACACACACACACACACACACAAACACACAACTGTATCTCCATTTTTCATTTCTCATTCTCCATGTGTACAGAATGAGAAGTCTATGAAAGAGGCAGAGACCACGATCTTTCATGTAAATTCATAATGTGGAATACGTCACCGTTACAAGACATTACGTTGTTACGGTTTTACTTCCTTCGCAACTACTAAAGCAAGTTTCCGTCCATCTTATACTTCCTGGTTTCTTAATCTTGAAGGTTTATGATATTAAACAAAACTTAACGTTGAGGGACTTCAAGACGCTTTAACCTGTGCTTTATTTTTAACAAATTCTGAGACGTTTGATGACGACGAATCTCAGATCAGCATGAACGTTCACCTGAGCAGTACATCAGAATTTCGCCAGAGGTCCCCACTTACCCACTCTGTCAACTACCAATTATAACGGCGGGTATTAGGGGTGGGTACCGGTACAGAAAATACAGGTCCAGGTCCGCTTCAGGTCCATAGGATCAGATCCGTACCAGAACCTGTACCTAATTCAGTATGTAAAAATTCGTGACTGGACGATACTCAAAACAACGATCCATTTCGCTTATAAAGACATGTTTAGAGGAGTATTCGACTCCCACTGGTGTTTTAAAACCCTACAAGGCTTACCGCCTTTGTACGATTAACTGTAACACTCGGTAGAAATGGCGATAGACTCTACTCTACTTCGCTCTTGTTATATTCCCCTACAGGTAAGTCCCGAAACGTGTAAATACCTGTTCATTTTCCAATAGGTCCAACATCCGGTCACCGATTTTTTTTCAGGTCCGTTTTTTCCGAACCGGTCCAATAAGAAAAAAAAAGGTTTTGTACCGGTACACCGGTGTGACAGCGATCTC
>NC_049982.1:30228022-30229938 GCF_000003815.2 Branchiostoma floridae
AGATTTGTAGATAATAATCACATGTGCTCACGGCACAACACGAGCATGATTCAAGAGCAATCTTGAATATCTTTTGGTGACCTACACTTCGTGTAAAAGTGTGAGGAACCGTTGCATAATAGCCCGGACCTACGGCTGAATGGGTCAAATTGAACGTACGCCGCCATTTTCCCGCCATTTTTAATGCTACGGCCAGCAGTAAAGTTTTACGTCATAGCGGTTGTGACGGACCAAAATTAAATGAAAATTCTTGTCAGTATACGCCCATTTTCTCATGACTTTTTGTATGCTCATGCAGATTTTTGTTTTGTGCAACTGCTAATAGGAAAGAATGGAACAACAGAGGATGAATAAAGGTACATAGCGGCAGTTAATTGTGCCGTGTTTCGTTCGACCGGTATAGTGCACCCCCTTCCAACCACGCGCCCGTTCTCCGTGCAATTCCGCGGTGTGTTCCAATTACGATATTATGTTTTTAGCAGGACCAGAGAGACAAAATAATTTACACAGAAGAAGTGGCAAAGGTAAGCTGTAACAGCAACATGTAACTGGAGAAAATGATGCGTTGATCATTTGCCAAATTAGCATTGCTTGAGAAATTGCAGTAAACCGACCGGTATTATGCCAATGGATGTTAGTTGCCAACGAATAGGGACAGGTTCTCGTTTAAGTGCCAAGCGTCAAACGTCAAACATGGTTGTCGCGAATGCGTAAGTAAAGGTGCCGTCATTCCAAAAGAATTAGATCCCACCCATCCAGACCCTTGTAAAACTTGTCTTCGGGCATCTCGATCTTGCTTTGAGCTCTCCTAAATGGACGTTACATGGAGGGCCTCTAGCGTTTGTAAATCAAAGTGCAGTGAAAATCAAACTGGTCAGATTTGCCGGGGACAAAAACGTACAGAAACGATTTACGTGTGCATACTAACATAACATCCATGTGATATGGATAACCTCATTTACTAATCTACTCAGAAAACCCACCAGTATCGCCTAACTGAAAACCCGTTTATCTTTTTATTACCCCAAAATTATGAAGAAATTACTAGTATGCTGTGTTCAATATTGGCTGGGTATACTGAATACAACTGAATGTTGTGATTTTTGAGCGAACTTAAAAGCCATTAAGCTAGGAAGTATATTATTTGAATAACAGTCTAAGTCAAGAACGTTGCCGCTACCGACGTTGACATAACGGCGTTTGAATTTTTTGTCCTGTGTTGAAAATAGACCAATCTTTGAGTCATACGAAAGGGAATTGTGATCATTGCTTAGCGAAAGCTTCTAAACCCTTGACTTTGTGTTAAAACCAAAACAACTCTTTTGGTCTGCCGCACTGTTGGGTTTTAATGCGCCCCGCAAACACAACAATTCCCCGCCAATTGCTCAAAACATTACGGCGCGCTACTACAACATAAACCGAAGTTACCAAAACTTTAATCCAGGTAAAACGCCACTCTTCAGAACACAAAAAATACTTTGTCGGTTTGGAGTGGAAACAAGAGACGACGAATTGCCGGGCGATTGCTTTGGTGCGCGCTGACACGAGACAAAGTTAACCCGATCAAAAATTGCGGGTTCTGTGATTGTGTGCGCGTGACCGTGTCTTCTGCGGCGCGGCCGAAACTTTCAACTTACTCCACGGCCTCGACCCTCCACTCTTCCCAAAATCCTACTACAAAAACTGCTCAGACTAGGAAGAAACCATCGGAACCCTATTAGGGCTAGATCCGCTTGTGTTGTTTAAGTGGGTTACATACAGTACAAGCGCCCCGAATGAAGTACTTGTTAGCGATTAAAGAATCGGTCCTCACTCGCTTAAGGTTGACACACCTGTCCCAGCCCATTATAGAGCACTTACCTGCGCAATAGAGCTATTCTCTCCTCTTGTGTTAGGATTGGGCCCGACAGCACGCC
>NC_049982.1:30230038-30237321 GCF_000003815.2 Branchiostoma floridae
ATCTTTCCACAAATTGTTTTTATATAACACATACTTCTAAATCCCAGGTTCTTGTTTGTAAAAATTCCCAATATCATGTTGAAAGTTCGCAGATCTACTGACACAAAACCAAATTTAATGTGAAACACCACGTCCTAATGAACGTTGTTTGCTGTAGCCAGATTCTTACGTACATGCACGTATTTTAGTGTCTACAATGTTGCTTTAGGAAACGTTTCGTTCCTTAAACGTAACCACTGACAATCAACGAATGACTAATTCTGGACCCTCATTTTTGTTGTGACAGTTACGTTTGTTGTAGATCTTCTTACGATTTTGATGCCACAGCAGTTTTGATGCCGTTAAATTTTTATGAAGGATAAGACAGAACCAGCCACCCACAAGGATCTAAGACAGCCTTGTCAATTTCAAAACATGTGAATGTCTACTATTGCACGACCATCACACGACGTACATAACCGGGCGTACATACCCCCCCCCCCCTTGACACACACTCACACACGCACACACATAAATCACACACACACACATAAACATACACACACAAGCGCACTCACAAAGACACACACACACACACGCACACAGACACACACGCACACACACACACACACACACGCACACACACACACACACACACACACACACATAGAACACAAATACACACACACGCACACTCACACACACATCACACACTCACACACAAACACACTCACTCACAAAGAGAGAGAGAGACACACACACAGAGACACAAACACACTCACACACACAGACACAAACACACTCACTCACTCACTCACACACACACAGAGACACACACACTCAAACACACACACGCACAGACATACCCTCACACACACACACACACACACACACACACACACACACACACACACACACACACACACACACACACACACACACACACACACATACATGCATACACGCCATCTGTCGCCATTCTCTGTCTGTATCCCAGGGCTCCCAGGCCTTCGGGTGTTTACCTAAACAAATGTAAAGCCAATTATGGCCGATCGCCCCGTGTTCTTCAAGAATTGAGTACCTGATGACACAGATAAGACTACGCGTCGCGCGACAACAGCCTGTCGATTAACGCGCCGAACTCTCCACCTTTATTCACTCAACTCTTTCCTTATCGTTCAACTTTTCAAGCACAATGAAATTATCTCTCTAACGGCTGCTTTTATAGTTAAAGAAAACAGATTGTTGTTATCGCTCTGTCTGGAGTTAAACTACTCATTAGGGTCATTAATCAGTATAATTTAACCATTTTGAACTCGTTATGTAATCAATTATAAATAAGTCGCCGATTTGTTTGCGAGATGATATGGAAAGTATACGTAAGCACTACAAAGATCAGTTAATTTCTAGTCCACATAGACTTGGAAAATCAAATTCTCACAAATTTAATTAAAGCTAATTTTAACACACATGAAATTTTATAAGATTATCATACCCCCTATTAATATATCCTTCCAGATTATATTCTCCAAACAGATGTTTAGCTAAGGTGGGGCTTTTTTTATGTCTGTTTAGGCATTCAACTTTGTCGAGCTTTCTATTTTGTCATGGTATCTTTTCTTGAATGAAATATAAACCTCGCAAGTGCAAACACTTAAATTTGTGGTCATTCAATTGTTTCTTCTTTTTTTGCGTATTTTACGTACATTAGGGCCCTTGTGGTGCCTATAGCTAGTGGCATATAGGTTAGCAGGTTTCTTTGCTGTTTCTGTAGAAGGGTGTATTTTACCGGGGGGGTGCCTCAAACATGTTGAAGGGGAGGGCAAGGCACCCCCCTCCCGGTAAAATACACCCCGGATGCAGCCCTAACAGAGATGCCCTTCCCAGGATTTGAACAGGAGCTCAACTAATTATCACCAGGAGAGATCAACTGTGAGGCTACTACCAGTTGAGCTACAGAGACATACCAAAAGAAAAAAACACAATTTTACCCGTCTCTTTTTCATTTTCACCTTGTTGTACTTCTATTTCATTACCGTCTGAGTCTGAGTGCATTAAGTATTAGAATGTTTTCGTTATACTTCCAATCACCTGCCATGAAATAAATGCAACGAACTATACGGTACCAATACCTTTATTTCTCAACAATTGCATATTACATAACGTATGACAACAATTACGGAAACAAATCTACTATACAAAAGAATACAATGCAAACATGCCGTATGCAAGATTGGCACTGAACAAAATGAAAGACTATTTTAAACAATGTGTAAAACACCGAACAATGGACCCAAATAAACTACCCTACAAAAGACTAAAGAAGTATATATACTAGAATGTCTAAATTTTAGTCACGTCCCCAACTGCCTGTACCTCCCACGAGCCCGTTTGATTTGTGGGTCAGAGACTTGATGGGCAATTATGCCCCTGCCTCTCGCCATAGCGGCGCGCACGTGCAAACACAAGGCGTACGTTTTTGATGTGGTTATAAGATAGTGTAGCCAGAGTTCGACTTTTGGTGACACCTATATAGTACCGTAGGAGAGAAAATATTCGCGGTGGTTTTATGTTCGCAGTGGCCATGGCCTCTTTATAGCAAACTGAAAATCGTCGCAAGTATTTTCCCCTCTACAGTAAAACTCCAACTTACATCCAACACTAAGCAAAGGTTAGACTGGCTGTTTTTTTACGTGTTTAGGCGTTCTTTATCGGGTTTTCTATTTTGTGCTGTTTTCTAAGATAGTGTAGCCCGAGTTCGACTTTTCGTGACACGTATGATATACGATAGCGGACTTTAGTTTGTAAGACTAAGAATGTTTCGAAGAAAGCGTCATTTTAGATTTAGACCCTCAAACTATGTCTTTGGACGAACAGGTAAATGCGAATATCTAAAATTTGACAAGTATACGCATGTATGAATGAATGTATGTTTAACGTGCGTTCTATACAGTTAACTATTTTTTTTCTCCAACGATAGAATTCTGAGGAACAAGTTCTTGTTGGCAAACAAAATACATCTGCTTTTGGATGGAAACTCTTGTTGAATTTCTTACTCAATGTCTCCTTTAAAAGCTTTAATGTCAAAAGACAATGGGCACCCGTTCCCTTTGATGCCCGTTTTGAAATATGCTCATTGTGAACATACGCTAAGCATGTGGTCACGAAGTACTCGATAGAATGTTGTGCAGATTAGTAACAATAAGAGTCTCATCAACCACTAACTCACTCATATGATACGGCGATGGCGGCTCTCATGTTACCATGGCAACCTCGGTAGCACTCGGAACAAACACTTGCCCAAACCGGGAACACCCAAACAGCGTTTTCAGGGCCTGTGTGGGACAACAACGTTATTATATGTTCCTCGGCGTAGTCTACACACACTTTGGTGTGTTTGGGTTAGCTCACAGGCGGGCGCCGGTGGATGTCAGTGCCGAACAGCTGGCGTGGCGTCTTTCTAGGACTTCATTCCAGGTGGTTAAAGAAAATGGCCTTGTGGTAGGGGCTGTTAGCTCTTGAATTCGTGACAGTTCCCGATTTCGTGGCCTTAGGAACGGTGATTTGTACCAATTTTCTAGCTCATAGGTCTAATTGAGTACACATAGCTTCGGTTAGGGTCGTCCTCCGGATAGGACGTTACACGTAACTCACGTGTTTTAGGAGAGGCACACCTCAGGCACGTTAAAGCTCAGTGGGTCATCACACTTATCGAAAAGAGTAGGAGTCCTTCCCGGCGTGAGAGGATGACATGAATCAGGTCAGATATGTAGCTTGTTGTGTACAGTAGAATTCAAACAAACCCGGTGTGCTATGTCTATAATACATGTACATGTAAGAAAGCACAGATACACCCGCACATGCACACACACACATACCACGCACACACAGACACACACACACAAACACACACGCAGAGACACACACAAAAACACACAAAAAGAGACACGTCACACACACACACACAACCACGCACACACTCCAAGCATAATTATGTTAATATACCATTTTCTTTCCGCTGGCCTCACCAACTACCGGTTTTGACTTTCATATCGGGGAAAACATTAACCGGTTATTGTTTCATAATTAGCTGCCCATTTTTGTTTTTAAACAAAACTCAATGCGTTTCAACTCGTTTTATGTCTACACATAGACGTAATAAACAAACATATTATGTTAGCCATTGAAGGAAAAAAAGTTTTTAAAATGCGATCATTCTTCTTCTTCCGGCGATTTGTAAACGATCAACGGTAAGTCGTGCTATATTTGTAACACATACATATATATTCATAATGTACCCGCGTCTCTTTACCCACTACTTTACACTTCACATTTACATTGTCCCTACTTCACATCGCCAGGGACAACCCGCCTGCCGACCCTTCAGTCTCGGACACGAGCGTAGCGCTTTGTACTTCACTAGAACAAACACGGGGACGGCCGAGGGGCAGTTCCACTAGCCACGGTCATTTATAAAAGGGACGTGTCATACGGCCACGATCATTTGATTGTACGGGTGACATCCACCGGGAACCCCCAAACTGATGCGAGCGAGCGAATAAAAACAAACAAAAAGTTGACATTGTGATTGTTGGGACATTAATATCCAAGCAGATCCTACGGTAGCATAAGATAGTATCAAAAGCGGCAGCCAGGGAAGTGAAGCCAGCCTAGGAATACTACATGACAAAATGTAGTAGGGTGACTACAAATGTACACCTCTTGGCTAACTACACTCCTTGGACAGTTTAGTACCATCTTATGCTATTGTAAGATCTGCTTGGAGATTATAGGACATGTTGATTTCATTATATGGATGACATCCTCTGGGAACCAAAAAGCTAATGCTAGCGTGGGTGAATCAAAAAATAAAGTTTTGTAAAAAGAAGTACTAGTTGCCTTCAAATCTAAGTGGTCAGGGAGGTTGAACAATTGACTAAACACACAGAGTATGGTATACAGAACAACAGATTATTCATTTTTTGTTTATTCTTTAATTTTCATATCTTCTTTAATTTTCGGATTGGCTGAAGTATTCTACTACATTAGTATCCAATTTTCGACATTTTTGGCAACTTTCAGTTTATGTACAAGTTTAAAAGCAGCTTTGGACCTTTTAAAGTATGGTCGAAAAATTGACGAAACTATGGACAAAAGATTGGTACGCACGCGTAGATGCCATCCATATAATTAGATTAACATGGCCTATAACGGTCAAACAATGAGGAAAAAGGGGAACCGGGGATGTTTGAAAGCTCGGTGACAGAAGTTCTCTCGTGAGTAAACACACACGTCTGTAGATGTGACAAACAGTGGAGGAAAACACGGGCACAACCGCCATGATAAAGGTTTGGTGCATGTCGGATTTTTTGGATGATGCAACGACAAAACGTAAAGATTTGAATGTATCATAGGAGATTATCTACTTGTTGGGAACAATTGCCCACTCTAGCATTCAATGGAAAAGATTCTGGTAGTGGTTAAGATAAGCCTTTGCCCTTATTATCAATAATACATATTTTGAATAAACAGGACCGTAAAAATGCATATAACGCTAGTTCACCTATATCCTTTGGTATTACAAGTAGCGTACGCTCGTATTTATGGATGTCAGATGGCAATAGTTTCCAAGTTTGCCATTTAATATTTGAAACCATCGTCCGTCAACTTGATATCCGTAGACAACAAATACTAGTACGCTGCATTCAAAAGCAACGAATAAAGGTGAATTAGAAAATTGAGGTGAACTAGCTTTATGTGTGTCTCTGAATGAATGAGTGGGTGAATGAATGGATGTATAAACGAACCGTCATGTCAAAATCATAAAAAATCATTCATTCCTTCTTGAAAGTTTGCAACACCGGTACCCGCTGCAATTAAAAAAAAATCTGCTAGAAGACCCAAACTTATGTCACTTGTTCCTGACCACAAGAGCTATCTACCACACAAACTACGACTATAACATGGCCTGAACAAATAAAAACTGGAAGTTTCGCTGCTGTATCGGCATACCTTAGAAAGACGCTAAAGGGACAAAATCTAATCATTTCGATCTTTCATCAAGACCTACCCACATACAAAATATGAAGACCATCCACCCAGGCATTCTCCTTTTATTGTGTTCACAGACAGACAGACAGACAGACAGACGCAGTAACGCTGGAGAAACATGTCTATGATTCGGAATCTAAGTACACAGATTAGATATCAACTTCTGTCCAGTTTGTGGGGGGGAACATCAACATAACAACAATGGCGTATGTAACGTTACGTGTATGAAAAAAAGAACTCACCTCGATACCTTGTTGCACACATACTTTAGCCTCTACCAGACATCTCAGTTCGCTGGAAAAATAATTACTGTAGAAAAATAGCCAATTAGACGAAAAACATGCCGGAGGAGTCAGCTGGACAAGAAATACATTTAATACACGTTTTAAAGATGTGATTTGCCAAGTTGAAATTTCAATGATAACAGATTGGCATGTATACAAAATCTTGTGTCACCAAATCATCTTGTAATAAAAACGCTCATGACCAATACTTCAAAACTTGATCTTATATTACACCAACAGTTACCCCCCATTGATTAATACCGCAAACAAATCGATAGGAAAACAGTCATTTCGTGCCTTTGTTTTGACACGAGCCGGTTCGTATCGATAATTAAGTGTCACAATAACAGATCGATACAAAGCAATTCGTTTGCCTAAGGACATAATTCGTGCCGTAAGGTCATAATACGTGCCGTAAGGTCATAATACGTGTTGTAAGGTCATAATACGTGTTGTAAGGCCGTGACCTATCTAGGATTTTACACTTGTATACCCTCAAAATTACTAGTGTTTTGTACTTCAGGTACATGTCGCGTTGGTGGCATTACAAGTATTACATCCGAACGTGTGAGGGCCGGGTGGTGTGTCGCCAGTGTAATTTTCCTCCTCGCTACTGACAATGGTGTGGTTTGGTTTGCTTTGCTCTGTTTTAAAATCACGCATAGTCATAACCCGAAGTCGCTACTAGCACCATACTATGCCACTTCAGGACAGGTGTTGTGTCTACAATTGTGATACATTTGGTAGCTTTATGATGGGTTTTTTAACCGTACGCCTTTCGCTGTATTTTTCTTTTGGTTGCAAGTTCTCTAGAAAGCTTTGATAAGTTTTGTCAAGTCCTATGACCGAATGAATGAGTAGCGGACTAGAGATCTACATGTAGAGGTCTTGAATTCCCTGCTAGATGTTGTGTCTTTGGTAAAGGCACTTAACAGAACTTGGCTCACTCCACCCAAGAGTAAAACGTAG
>NC_049982.1:30237677-30245167 GCF_000003815.2 Branchiostoma floridae
AGGCTACCTTACCTTCGTTTAGAATTCTGTTTTATGTTTTTGGTGAATGATTTATGTAGTCTGTATATATAGTGATTCATTGTCCATCGACGAGTGATATCTAAAAGCCTTGCTGTGTGACCTGTTTTCTGGAAGGTACGGCATGTGACCGGGGTGTGTCCTGTATTTTTGAGCGTGTACAAATTTGTGTCCTATATTTCTGGGCCGTGTCCCACAGGGTTTTGCAGACAATGGTTTTCAAGGCGTGGACAATACTTGTAGTCCTACAAATACCGTTCTTTCAACATGTCCTGTGCCCCAGCGTGTAAGGTATAGTCTCTCCCATGTCCCAAAGTTTTCCCGCAAGAGACAACCAGACGGCATTTGTAGCCTAGAAGGTCGTCGTACAATTACGATGTTGTCTGTTCGATGTTGTCCTAATTAAAAGCAGATTTCGACAAAATACTAGTTAAAATGTGTCAAATAGCAATTTTAGTTCGAAAAATAAATCATATCATTTTTCAGTCAAATCTACCTGATCTTTTTTATAAAAATCATCTCTAACTTATATTTCCGACCCATTGGTTATGTATTACATGCAGGTAACAAACGTTACCTGTAACGTTTGGTACTGTAACAATAGTACACCTTACTTAATTTTTAGATTTTGGGCTACGTCTTTTAGTTAGAGCGGACAGGGACATTAAAAAAAAGCGGGCATCTTTTTTTTACACAAGGTTAAATAGATAATGTATAAAAGCATCGCACAATTTGGGTAACGTTTGTTACAGTCATTTCTGTACAGTCATTTTGGAACACTTGAATGAGAACGAGACAGAAAGAGTCAACGAAGTATCTTATGCAACATTTTCGTTAACAAGACAATTGTACGACACTTCCACAAATATCCCAAAAATGTCCTTAGTGTGAAATCGTACGACAACCATACGAAGTATGTGATCAAACCCTTTACTATACCTTACCCCTCCGCCCCTTATAACACAACCCTCATGCTTTTCATTGACCGGTGCAATTTTTCATACACTAAGTATTCCTATCCATTTGCAACCCCAAATGACAAAGTGCTAAGTAACTGACGTAAAAACCAGTTTATAAGTCTCCTAGATAAAAACTCGCGCCAACGTTAACTCTGTACCCACTGAGTTCACATGGGGTGGTCTGGACTCCCGGGCAACGTAAAATGAATGAGTAATTCGCCGCCTCACATTCACCTTATTAATCGCCTCTCTCAAACCGATTACACCAAACATGTTTTCAAATATCGTGTTGTTAAGTGACAAGCTATAAGTCACGCCAACAATGAGATTTTTCCGTAGAGAAGGCTTTTTATTTGATTTTTTCTTCGAAGGGGGTATGAATATCTGCGACACGGATATATATATATGTTCTCCTCGAGAAACGCACAGGACTAAAACTGACCAAAATGTCGTCTGACAGACCTGTCAGTTGTGGATTTTGATCGCCCTCAGTCAGAAGTGGAGGCAATTAACAAGTACAAGTTTGTTGTTTTTATCTTGCTTAGTGTGTTTGCTATACCCCCATACAGGTAAGTAAAACACATGCTATCGACTAGAACTCTTGCAAGCGATGCCAGAGTCGGATAAGATTGGCGCTACAGGCGTCACCCCTACACGGTTCGTGCTAAGATTGCTTGTTCTTGTCTCTCGTGGCCCCAACCGTGCGTTCGAGCGTTTGACAGGCGGCAGTGTTGTCCGTCCTTCCCGCCAACAAACTGCGTACACTACGCAAGAATCAAAAACACACTGAGACTCTCCTTTTCTACAACTATGTCGTGTTCCACAGTTTGCGACCTCGCCCTTCCTCTATCCTTACTTGCCTTTCTTGTTTGGTGTTTTCTCCCCTTGAAACAAATTGTCATGGTGGCTAGAGTTTGAAGTGGCCAGAAATCCTTTGGTACACCGAGAGAGATCCCAAAGTTTTGGTCACCGCTCAAAACAACACAGCGTCTCTAGGAACTTGGGCGAACGTTTTGAATAGAGTTAGGCTCCTACGATGGTCGTTCTGTTTCGTCCTCTTGTTCTTCGAGATTCCTCGTTTGCGCTTTCATCTCTCTCTTTTTTTGTCATCTTCGCGTGGGGGCACTACTCGAGTGAACTAGAGGTGTGTTCCCTTTGTCTTTGAATCAATATTTCTCTTACTTGTCAAGAGCTGGGGGTGCGTGTGGCAGTAGGGCTTTCTTGGGGGGCAAAGCAACCAATTAACGATACATACTTGTCATTAAACACGGTGTTTCGCCGGTACATTTTGTCCACTTCCTGTACAACGGTAGTCAAGGAGCAAAGAGTGCCCCCCTCCCCATTTGGAACAATGGCTTCACAGGCTTTGATAAACGACCTTGAAAATTGCTTTTAGAGGACGTTAAGAGCCGCCTAGTCGGAAAGTCAACACAGTAAATGTACAACTTAAGAGGAATATATACACGCCGTGTTTGGGCAGTAAAAAGATCAACAATGTAGCGAGTGCGTTTTAAGTGAAATCCAGATTATTATATCCCAATCTGAGAGCGTTCTCCCAACAGTGCAAGCTGCACATAACGAGAACACAAACGCGGTTCAAATTTATTTTGGATTACCAGTGGAGTGGGTTAAGCCTCTAAATTATATCCCAGCCTCGATACAAAAAAACGCGCGGTATGAATTTCAGATTATCGCCGAAACAAATGGGTTGGACTGTGGAACGAGCGATAACGAACTAGAGCCGAGAGGCGTCGCCGGGACTTCGGTAGTCGTCGGAGGCATTCGTAAACTCGGTCACAAATTCGGACGACAAATTGCTTCCAGATCGGTTATTAATGAGCAATGTCACGACATTGTAATAAATTAGAATATGCCATGTTGTTAAGCTATACATATAACAAGAAACGAATACTTAAACTACAATTTAGATACTTGCGAACTTATTAGATACACAAGATAAAGAGACAATGCGTTGAATTCCTGTTATTTTATGGATAAATATTTGGAAACATTAAGAACATGTGAAATAACAAAGAAACTAACAGAAGCAACATTCTTTTCTGTTTCGATGTAACAATGCCACAATGCTGCACACAGGTTTGCCTTGTTTATGAAATGCAATACATATGTACGACATGTAGATGTATTTTCATCTGATTCCTAAAAATTCTGCTTACATAACGTTAGATATTTTGTAGGCTATGTTAATATTCGGGAAACGTCTATGTGCATTAGGTAAGATTACGCTAGGTTTAGGAGTTTTCGAACAAACTGTACATTTTTGCATTTGCCAGTATAAACAATTCAACTTACGTTTTGTGTCACAGTTATAGAATCAATTAGCACAAAGAGAGAAGACTTGTTAAAATGACTTCGTCCCTAGTTGTTGTTGTTGTCGCCCAAAAATCTCTTCAAATATTTTCAGCGCTCAAAGCAAAACCAAACTTGTTCTCTGTGTGTATTTCTCCCCACTTTCTCCGTCTATTTGTCAGCACAACAGGAGCCACGAGCCTGGTCTGTTATTCCTAGTCCTAATCCTTTCCGGAACATCTTGCATTGTTTCTTCTAAACAAGCTTTACACGCGACAAATCTTCAAGAAAAACTTTCCGAACGGTATGCAATTTTGGTATTGTGTGTTACAACTGTGAAGGCTTTAAAGGCACATTCTGTAACATTTTGGCCACAATATTGAAATATTCTCACTTGTTATAACGTTTGCATCATTGTCGTATTTTTTGGTGTTTGTAAACTGTGGAAAAAACAAGCTGCATAAGGTCTGCTAAGTTACTGAAACCATCTCAAACCAAATAGACCCTTCTGTTCTAAACGACAACAAACTGTACACTGGTTTGAAACATCACAGTTTATATAGAGCAATGATGTTGCCATCTCCCTCCCTTAATATTGGTATGCAGTTTTATAGTGTTCCTCTCACTTACTATCTTAAGAAATGGAAATAAAATCAACTTTCTATGTTGTCCTTATGTTAAAAAATGGACCTCTTCCTGTGATAATGTTATAGAGTTATTCCTATGTTGCTTTTTGTCTTCACGGGAAAGAGAAAAGGGATATTCCGCCAGCCGAAATGTTATCCTTACGATTGATTCACGCTACGATGCGGGTATTTTCGGTGTAAATGTTGGCGTGTTTATTTACAAATCCACCGTGATGTTTTCCTGTCTCGTTATCAGGTGGCTAAATACACTCTTCTCGTCAATTAGCTCCAATTAGAACTAGGGGATTTGTTGTGTATGTGTGCTCTCTTGAACGATTCTCTGTCAAAATAAGCCTAGAACATATTTACTACAACCGCTCGTTCGTCCAGGACTCTGTAGTGCTTCATAGGGAAGAAAGTTTCCTTATTGTTTCAGTAGCAGGCTATATTTTTACAAGGAGAGCATGCTATAGCTAGTCCTTCCTCTTTAACGTGCTCGATCGAGGCATATCCCCGAACACTCGACCCCTATTTTACGTCCCTTCCAAAAGACGGGTGCAACCCAAACCGAGATTTCCCTAGCCAGGATTGAACCGGGGTCTCACAGGTTACTCTCCAAGCAGAGGTTACGCGCCGGCTGTTTTTGACGTTTTTTTAGGCGGTTTTATTAGGCTTTCTATTTTGTACCGTTTTGTTGATGTCTCGCGGCCTAACCTCAGCTTGGAGAGTATCACCTAAATAACGACCTTTGTATCTATACGCCTGTACTTAGCACGATAGGGCATGAATATGCAATTAAGGATATTTCATTTCATTTCATTAACCAGGACCTCATATGTGAGACGCTTACCAGTTGAGCTACAGGGACATCCCAATAGCACGTTACAAAATGTTATATTGTCGAAGCTAAGCAGTATACGTGAAAGAAACAACAACAAAATGTGTCTTCTTGCAACGTTTGGATTTTATTCAAGAGAACATTCCATCAACTATTATTTTTTACAACAATAGGGTAAGTAGCAACTCAGTTGAATGGAAGAGCCGTTGGGCTAAGCCACCTTCGGTTTTCGTCTTTATTCGTAAGCAATAATCGGCAATCATCGGAAAAGTTCGTTACCCGACAACTTGCTCGGGTCGTACCTATCTATATATAGTACCTGATGAAAGTAAACTTGATTCTTCGTGGCACCAAAGTTATTCTCACTAAGTCACAATCATGCTCGTCGATAACATTAATTTGTCCCCATTTTTGGCGACGATATGTACTCTTTAAAACAACCGAATTATTTACAATAAGAACAAACAAACAGAGAAACGAACAAACAAGAATGTGTTCGCAAGTCTCAAAAAATAAATATATCTATTTTACACATCTGTGCATGTCGAATGCAAGGATAGAACCATACAGTTTTGTGGCGTCGCCGACGCCTTTTTTTGATCCAGCTATACGTTTGCTATCTTGAACTGAACTCAACATACTCTATGACGTTTAAACTTTCAATGTCGCTTGGAACAAAACTTAGTTGAAAAAGAATAGCAAACGAAGGTCAACAAGTTGTTCATCAAATTATATACTAAACTGATACCTAAAATAAACTGACCTGTTTTGTATTTTTATGTATTGACCCCTTTCTTTCTTTGACAATATGTAGCTGGAATGTCGTTTTGAAGTCTAGAGTTCCCTCTGTTTGGACATGCGTAGAGTTCAGCCACGTGAAGGCCACCTGATAGTTACGTCACGAAAGTTATCGTCTCTACTATTTTTTCTATAAAAAAAGAAGCTATGAACTCTGCTTCTTGTCCATCATTGGTCTACTGTCTCTGATGACGTCATCGTCAACTTGGATTTCTACGTCTTCGTTCTGCGTGCTGTGCGCATGCTCAGCCTCGCTGTCGGTGTGGTCGGCCTCGCTCTCGGAATCGGAGCAGCCTGATTCGTCCTCTCTGGTCACGTGGTCATCACGCTTATCGTCTGTCTTCTTGTCGCTTTCTCCGCTGTCAGACTTGCAAGATGGCACCTCCTGAAATGATGAAAATAAGTTTTAAAAACATGATCACATGTTTTTCTCTATATCTCTCGTTGATATCTGATTACAATCGGATGAACATTGCTGTCCACAAGTGGTATCCTAATTGTTTGTCGTATCTTTAGTGCACGCACAAAAAGCAAGACGCCCCAATTATGTCAACTTCTGTATACATACACGCCGATATAAGATCGAGAAGAAAGGATCTCCGTTGAAAGATTGGATAAATACAAATACACACCACTTGCAGCATTTTAGCACAGACACAAACACGCACATTATCTCCCCATCTTAATTGGTTTGTAATATATTGATTTCTAACAGACGATGACAGTAATTTGTTTGTGTACAGTTCCCCCCTCCCCCAATTTCAACACGTGAAATATACACCTGCAATCCAATTCGTCTCCTTCAAAAGTCAATTAAACCACTCAACGGTTTATTGTGTTGATTGGTTAACTATTTGATTGGGTTATCGATCTTACAACTGGTTTTATGGCTCTTTGTGCAGTCAGACTACAAGTACCTGACTGAGCAAGAATAGGGTAATAGAACGCTTGTAATCGGTTTATTATGCTCAATAATAACCTAGGAACGGGTTGTTAATCACGATAATTACCTGCTTGAGCCGCCTCCACTTGGCACGTCTGTTCTGGAACCAAGTCTTGACCTAGAAGAAAGAAGACATAAGTTTGGTTAGAATCTTAAAGAAAAACATCAATTCTTACATACATATACAGCAAGTTGCCATAGTGATATATGAATGCGTGCAATTAGAATCTAGACAGCTATAGTATTATCTTCTAATGAAACCAACGAAATGAAATATACTGAAACAAGCAAAAACTCATTTTCAAGCTTATTAAAATTATCTACAATGCGAAATCCACACCACATAAATTGTTGCTGCTTTTCCTTTGTTCTTTTATCAACCACTATGTTTACCAAATATTGCCATTATAGCTATTTCAAGAAATATCTTGAAATGTTTGTAACTATGTACGTTTCAAAACTATACGTCGCTATACCTATTAAAAGTATGTTTGCATGTCGGTTTCTTATATTACAGAAGCTATCAAGGGCCTGTAATCTTGTTGGGTATGCCAGTGGCTTTGAAGGAAGTCAACAACGGATTAACAGACGACTACTTTCTTGCGTAACAGCACCCCGGGAGGTTATTTGGTTCTAGATTTTAAAAAAAAAGGATCGCTGACGAGAAATGTTTGTCAAAACATATCTTTCAGCCTTATTTGAAGTGAGTCGGGCTCTGAGAGACAGTATTGGCGTGTTGGTTCCACATGTACAGGTGATTATGTATACAAGACAGATAAGCATGGGAGCTAAAAGGCGGGTATAATATTTGTTACGTACAAACAGTTTACTATATACAAGGGGATTCCGTTAATCTAGGTCGTTGTAGGAATTCGTTTTTATCTCTTAAACCTTGCATACCAGTCTTTTAAGAAACGGTTTAAGTTGAAGAATGTGTAGGCAACTTCAGGTGTGTTACCTGGCCCCACGTTTTTCACTCCTTGGTAGCTACAGGTATG
>NC_049982.1:30245278-30247366 GCF_000003815.2 Branchiostoma floridae
AAAGGCACGGCAAATAATAAATTTGCCGCCAATGTTTTGTCGTTTACTTGTAGGCTGGACCCTCAAAGGCTAGTAGGACCCTTTTATTTCTTACTCTCTCTTTTGTATTTGTTGGAAATATAATTTGTATTTTTTCTTGCCACCGGCGTTCGTACGTTTCAACCTTGCATACTTTACCAATATGACGACGTCGAAATGTAAACACTAACGTAAAGGTATAGACGCAATAGTAGTTTTAGATTATGTGTACGTTTTGGGGTCACCTTTTGAACCTTATTTGAGACTCGTAGATATGTGACTCGCCATGCTTTCTCGGCCTACTAGTTGTTCAGTGTCGGTTGTTTGCAAGCCAAAGTACAGGAATACCACAACGTTTCGTAAGGCTTGGGAAAGACATGCTTTGCAAGGAAACACTACATTCATATAAAAACACAAAGTTCTTTGAAGTTAGTTTTTGAGAAGTTTGTTGTTGTTGTCGGACTTAAGACTGGGAAAATTTTATTTGAGTGACTAGACAATCTGAGCACATGGTAGGATAATACCTATATTTATGTGATTTCATAACAGAATCTCGTTAAAATGTCAAATTTGTAAAGTTTTTCGCGACAAGATTTGATAGGAAGTAGCTGTTCCGTTTTGAAATTCTTCTTTTCACTAAAATCCATTGCCAAACGGTTTTCTAGATTTCGTCATACAAATCATCTAGATTATCAAAAACAATAACCTGTATTTTACAATATGATAGTGTGCTGTGCAAAAACAATCAATACTTACTTGTCTTTCGGTGAGTTGTAGAGATTTAGCCAGTCTCTTCCTCTCTGGCGGGGACAGGTATTTCTGGGACTCGAACTTCTTTTCTAACTCCAGGGTCTGGTCGTTGGAGAAGCGAACTTGTCCGCCTTTCCTCTTGTGCAGGGGACGGTGAAGAAACGGGTTCCACAAGAGTGGCTTTCCTCCAACTAGGAAAGAAATAAAAAAAATGAAATAAGTTATTAGTCCAAAGAACATTACAAGCGAACTAGCATTAAAAGTAGGTAAAAACAGAGTACTTTGGAGCAAAAGAAATCATCTAGTCTATTCTTCCATTCTTGTTTCTAATTCAAATACTCTATATCTCTCATCAAAGAGAAAATGCATTGTTTTTGCTTATTTGTTTGCGCAGAGAAAGTGTATGATGTTTTGCCTAGCGTCGCTGTCTCAAAAGCACAATGTTTTTGTTGTCGTGCTACTTTTTTTCAGTTAACTTGAGGGCGGTTGCGACGGGTTTTCGCTGACTTTTGGGTGGTATTTTGTTTGATTTTTAGGGGGACACATAGCACACGAGACACCCGAGCTGGGGTTTCTTGACGGGTGTCAATTCTAATTACTTCACGGCGCTAACTGCCCTAGCTGTCAGGCCGGCGTAAAATTAGCAGGTCGTTCAGAACAGGCGATTCTACCACAGTGCGAATTTCAACACCTTTCCTTTTACTTGTCAGTCAAAAAAATCACCAGACGAAAGTTTGTGTAAGACAAACTGTTGCAACCAAAGAAGCCTTCTTGCTGGTAAGAAAATGAAAGTTTTTTGCCTTGTGTTTTAAAAATATGACTGTGCATGCCATACGAAGTACTTTGCATGACTTGTGGCTGATATATGGAAATTTTGATGTCCTAACACAGCGAATAATGCCTTGTTTGCAGTTCTTTTGTTGGTTTGTTTCGGATAATTCCCACAGATTCGCACGTTAACACCCAAAATCCACCATGACCGTGAAATTGTACCGAATTGAGATCCTTTTCCAACTTGTTTGCAGTTCCCAGAAATTATAGGTCTTTAGTATGTATGGTGACAACTAGCCGTCAAATTCTTATTAAAATGAAGTAACGGCACCGGTAAGTCTACGTTTTATCAAACATTTTGTCGTCGTACATTGTTTTAAACAATGCTTTTCACCATAAGCTAGTTTGTTACAAAATACGAAACACCCATTTTTGTAACAATTGTTGTTGTTTTCATTATGCACGCCCATGCACATAGTTGTTTTAACATTTGCCGTTAATCATTTCAAATTAACGAACAATGGGAAAATTACTCAGAACAACAAAAAA
>NC_049982.1:30249208-30253848 GCF_000003815.2 Branchiostoma floridae
AGTAAGGGGGACTGGGAAAGAGTGTGCTCTACAAGTTATCTAGCAAAGACGGGAGAAATCTTAGCAGGAAGCCTACAGAAAGCAGATGTAGTGTTATCGGAGTTGACAGGTTTCATGCGACAGGATATCGTGATGGAGGAACGAAAACCCCCAAATCCAAACCAACAACACTTCCTGCTATAGAACATGTGGGAACTTTCGAACGAAAACAACAAAAATGCCTATATTGAGGACTGGTTTTAAGAAATTGCTTTACATTAGGATATTGTAGATTATAAACGTGCTTTTCAATATTGGCATCGTTATGTTTAGTGACCTACGTTTCCTATTCCTATACAATGTACGACGTTTTAATGACAAGTCGAGCGCTTTAACTATAGAAAGCTTTAACTATAGAAAATGCATAAAGGAAAGGATATATTGTAATATTGTAGGTAACATACCTTTTAGAACACCGTGTCTGTCTAGGAGACTGTGAGGGTAGTCAGCGTGTCGTGGGAAGGGGTACAGCGGGGAAGCGAAGCCGGCGTGACCGTAGGGCGTCAGGTGCTGGGCGGCG
Source organism: Branchiostoma floridae (assembly GCF_000003815.2). Taxonomy (NCBI): domain Eukaryota; kingdom Metazoa; phylum Chordata; class Leptocardii; order Amphioxiformes; family Branchiostomatidae; genus Branchiostoma; species Branchiostoma floridae. Next base: position 30,249,768 of record NC_049982.1, read on the forward strand.
GTGAAGCCGGACTGTAGCGCCGAGTGCAGCGCATGGTGATCGTAGAACGGAGTCCGAGCGTAGGCCGACAACGGAGAGATGGCGGTCGGTGTCACAGGGGTAGGGTGGACGGGGGTGACGGTGGTTGTTGCCGCTCGAGTGCCGAGTATGTCATCGATGAAGAACGGAGTCGGGTGATGCTGGATCGGCGCCGTTGGGTACATCGCAGGCACGCTGATCGGCCCCGGGGCGGAGTGATGAGTGGTCCCGTACTGGAGACTCATCTTCCTCGGTACGTAACGTTCGGGCTCGTACTGCAAGTAATAAACAACGAGAGACGATCTTGACTGTACGAAGTCGTAGAGAACACTGACCTCACGTCCCAATAAGTACACGACTCAACCCCTTCGGAGGCGGGGCCAATCAATATCAATTAATTTCACTCGAGAACAATAGCCACTAATCACTTTACTCTCAACAAGCCCTCTGATTGGTCAAGAGGTGATTGGCGAGTTGTGCAAACATGCTCACTCACGGTAACTCCGCCCATTTTTTGTGCATGGGGGGCACCCCGTGTGTTTCGACGCCTGGCTCCAAAACAATGGGACAATTCGCACATGCATTATTATACATTATTCTAGTCGTCTGGTGGCCATTTGGGTAACGGCAACACTACTTAGTACACCAGACATACGATATGCATATACATAACGTAAGTAGGCTATGGTTAATGCATACTAGCTTGCATACACCTATACAACCCTTTTTAGAAAGTAGTAAGTTTACGTGAAGTGATATTAAGCACACAATCTCTGAAGAAAAATCAGACGTAAAACTCCTGTAAAAATAGGCTGATTGTGTTGACCAACTCTATTTCTTTTGTTCACCAATTATGTGTGCTCTGGCGTTTAAATGACCGGCGTTTTGTGGCGATTGTGGGCTATTGAGGTCTAGAATTAGGTACGAAATCGCCCCACATACGCCGATCGCCAAATACGAATGATTTGGCCATTATTTACTGGTGGCGCCAACTAGAGAGGTCTGACAAGGACTCATATTTACAAAGTCTCCGCTAGTATAGTACGTGCTAGACATTTAAGAACGGTCGTTCTCTTTAAGCGACTTTCTGAAAAGTCGTAGAATTTTCATACTCCCTTTTTCAATAAAGAAATAGGCAAACTATATATATATTGTTTGGCCGGAATAGGTATTTACAAAGCGCCCGCTAATATAGTACGTACAAGCCTTTTACGAACGGGGTGTGCTTTCTTAAATAACTTTATCGAAATTCTGATTATTTTTGGAGCTCCATATTTCAGTCAGAAATATTAGCATATTGTATCTGTTGGCTTTTGATAAAACAAACTACTGATATTAACGATATGATTTTTTCAACTTTCTGATCCATAAAATGAGCTTTAAATTCCGAAAACTTGGTCGGTAAAAGGGGAAAACAAAACTAGGTGGCTGTAATTTTCTAATAGAACACTTTGTCATACGTAACATACCTCAGATTTATAATCAAATATAGTTCCAAAAGGACTAAAAATCAGAAATTGTAAGCGTAAAGCAAAAAAAATGCTCCTTTTGCTTATTTGACTTGCGACCACCCAGGGATTGGTTGGTAAAATTGTGACAAATTATGACATGTTTTTTAATGTTTGTTGACATGCCTTACGGAAGCGCATATGGGAAACATGGCGTTTCGTCAAGATAAAATACCCATTAGAACCGGGACGTGTGACACATTGTTTACTAGCCATATTTTCTTGCTTACTTTTCATCTTTTTTTTTTAAATTTGCTTTGCTAATGGGGAGCATTTTATACTAAGAAATATTTCAAATAGAAAAAACTTCACATCTATGCATATTTGTTCTTTAAGAAAGCATTTTGTACTAAAATATTTAAAAAAAGACTCCACATCTAGGCGTATTTAATTCTTTAAATGGACAATTTTCTTCGCTTGAAAGGTAAAGAAAGATTGGAGGTAGTTTTTGCGTGTCGAGCAAAAAACTTTCTTAGTTCGAGATTTTAAAAAAGAAGTGCATCTTGTCTGAGTATTTTCCATCCACAACTGTAAGTTTTTGTTATAGAATTCTTTATGCTGAGCATATAATCTAACATAAGGCTATTGAAACAATATTACGACTCGATCGCAAGCGTCTCATGTAGTCTTGCGATTTTCATGTCGTAGGTCTTTCAAACAGGTTTTCACAGAACTAACCGCCGACAAGGACCTAAGACAGCACTTTTCCGTAAAAAGAAGTTGAATTCTGCACGGAAAACTAGTTTGCGAGACTATACAAACACTGAATTCGCTCAGGTTGCGATCGCTCGTACGATGGTCGTGCGACGAGCCAAAGTTTACCGTTTAATAGTTTTAACGAAAGTAAACGTTTCGGTAGTGTTATATTGTTGTGTGCGTTGTGTTGTGTTGCGATGTGTTGTGTTGTGTTGTGTTATGTTGTGTTGTGTTTTGTTGTGTTGTAGTGTCCAGGACACGAGAACAAGGCTATCAACACACGACTATCCCAAGACTGAAGACGCTCAGCTTGCGATCATTCGTACGAAGGTCGTGCGACGAACCCTTACCGTTTAATACTTTAACGAAAGAAACGTTCTGGTAGTGTTATATTGTTGCGCTGTGTTATGAAGTCCAGGACACGAGAACAAGGCTATCAAATGTCCTTATTTGACACGGTTTATGCCGGTACAAGAATGCCCGACACATCCGATCCCACCCCTCGGTCACGCATCCACCCACCGCCGCCAATCAATTCTTTCCACTCCGTAAGGTCTCTAATTGCTCCCTCACTGTGTAGACCATTTGCACCTTTTATATAGAGAGACCTTATTAACAGTAGCGCTAGCTAGCTGTTCAACAGTTCGCCAATCGCTGAACACCAGTTGTTCCTACTTCACATGATCGGTTAGAGTGAATGACCACTTCCCTTTTAACAACAACTTCACACAAGAACAAGAAAAGAGCAACTGTTTCTCTATGGCTTTCCAGTGTCAGAGAAACTGGAACAACAAATATTCTACCCATGACAACGCGGGAAAACAAAATAGAAGTACCCCAAAACACTAAAACACACGAAAATTTCTTCTCTACAAGCAGAGCTTAGGCCCGTATTGTTTTGGAATTCTTTTTTTTTTCTGTTTTTATTTGGCTTTCTATTTCATCAGTGTTTTTTTTTGTCAGCCAGTTAAACCTAAGAACTTCCCAATATATGGTAGTCGCTTATGGCGAAGGACTAAAAGGAAAACCTGACATAATACGAAGCCCGATAAAAGCGCCTAAATTCAAAAGACGCCCCAACGGCGCATTACATCTGCTTGGAGGGTAGAAGTACAATTTCAAAAACACGGATTCGAAATGCATTAATCCGACCAAATCCTTACTTCTTGTAGTATTACAAAAATCTGATGACTCTAAATTGATGGTACACCCCCTCCCCTAGCCATCGTCAAATCCTTACGCGTGTTGTTCAAATAAAACACACAGACACACACCTACAAACAAGAGACAATGAGACTAATACAACGAATTAGCGGAAGACGATGGTCGAACAATGGTGACAACTCGCCGTAATTACTCCGAGTGGAGTTTTTCTGAGTCAATTAATGAATAATAAGGTCCCATCAGAGTGGTCTACACCCTGCTGGGTGACGCCATTGTTTAGGAGTTAGAGGGAGAAGGCTTTCAGATCGGTGTCTCTGTTTGGATTTCGCGTACACCTGCTAAGAATACCAATCTGGAGAAATTAGCACCTTGATTTGGGGGGATATTTTGTTTCGCCTGGGAGGGTCTATCGGTCTTTAGTTACGTCCCAGGCGCTAACTGATAGGGTGGTCGTCTCGAAAATGATTTATTAGAACTGGAGAATACAAGCAATTTACATTCTGCTTGTTAAAATCACTTGTACCCCCTTTCGACTAGGACGGCGCTCTCGCCGCGCTCTCTCTAGCTGTGACCTAATAATTGACATATCGCTCAAAGAATCGTATAGAAAATTTTTATTTTTAACGATTTGTGGGTTTTGTTGTCTTTTAAGTCACGCTTTTACATTTTGTACGATATACCCATGTACATGTAGC
>NC_049982.1:30255244-30273240 GCF_000003815.2 Branchiostoma floridae
CAACCCCCCCGAGACAGTCTTACTTGCTACATATAGCCTTCACATTTTGATTTTCTTATCCAATGTATTCAGTATCGATAGCGAATGCCTTTTCGTAAAGAGAAACAATCACCAAAAACGAAGAAAATGTGAATTTTTTGTTGTTCACTATCATCTTGAAGACTTTGAAGACAAAAATAGGGCAGTCTTAATTCAGTTACACGATTCACAGATCGTTAGTTTGACTGAAAACGTCACAACCTTTTCTGAACTTTTGCGAATCGCAGTTGGGTACTTCTTTTTTTCTTTTCTTGGCGTGATAAAGATTGCTGTTCTCTAAATGTCAATGGTAGAGTCAATCATCCAAACGGATGGCTTGTTGTTCTGGCGGGTATTGAGTGTTCGGGGACCCGGTATCAGCGGAAACAAGCGCACTTCACCGCAAGCTGGGCAAACCTGCCCGCCAACTTATCTCGGTCCTTGGCCGGAAACAGATCTACCCAAACGAGAGATTTCGGAAGAAGACAACACGGTATTCCTCTAGACAGCAGTCAAGCAAAGTCTATGGTATACAGATCGTATCTTATACCTTCCGACAATGAGAAAAAATAGACCGTGTTCGCTGCCAATCTTCTTCAAAGCGGTAGGAGCGAATTTGAAATAATCAAACGCTTTTTAAAAATCTATAGGTCAGAAGCAAGAGTTGTGAGGATCTCGGTGGCCACGCGTTTTAAGTACATAATTCCATCTCAGACTGCACGCCACAGAAATCAAAGGCACACATCTTCAACAGTCGGAGGAGATTTGATCGAAGCGTTATGTTCAACAGCACTTCACGTCAACTCTGAGTCCCAATTAGTGGTGTTAATTAAATCATCTACAGGCACACAGGGTTTGTTTTCTGTAGCCCCCCCGACTTCTCTTTTCAATGGCTGAACTGAACGGTAACGGAACCTAATGCTGGAAAAGCCCCTTTCAGCAATCGAGTCAAATACCCATGTCATGTCAGGTTATTTGCGCAGAGATGAAAGACGCTACGTGTGACCAGTTTTCGGTTGGAGAGCTGAAGTGGCTTGTACGGGGGCTTGGTCGTGGGGCTGGCGCCACCAATATTTGCTTCTATCCCGTACCCCTCCCATAGAGTGCCCACTTCTCAACTTGGGGCATTGTCCGGGCAACAAAGAGCGCGAATGTGCGGCTACTTTCATCACGGAGCGTAAAAGAGCGGTGAATATGCGAGGTGGGTTATACAAAACGCCCGCCGGCTAGTTCAGCGTACTCCACCTGCACTGTAGTGCCACGAACAATCTCAACAAGAACACGGCAACCGAAAATGTTTGAGTAAACCCCGTACGTTTCCAAGGCTCTTCGCATGGCCTGTCTTTTCTTCACCACCGCTGAAAAGGTCCACCGAAAGGTTTCTCCATACAAAACCGGCCGCTGTTGACAGCATGCGGCATTGTGCGGTGCTAGGTCCTTATCCCAAATAGCTGGCCGCATGAGCGAACTTGTAAGGGTATTACATGGCTTGTTTGGTAAGACGAGGCAGGTTAATACTACCAAACGTTTACACTGAGTGATTCGAGTCGTCTATATTACGTTCTGGCATATCAAAAATCATTACAAACTGTTTTCAATAAATCGCGACGTGTTGAACTTTTGAGCCGAGGCCCGAGCGTTTTTCCCGCCATTTTCGTTACACTTCGTAACCGATATTTGATTGTTTCGAAAAAATCTTTCCTACAGCATCTTTTAAGAGTTTGAAACCACCCTAGAAAAATATATCCCTCAGAATGTCTTCATTGTACAAAAAAGTTTATTAAGTTTTATAGGATTTTGCTACTTCCAAACGAAATTCCTCTCAGTTTTCGCAGACACAAATCGTTTCAGACAACAAAATAAAATGAAATAAGCCGCCATAATCTTCTTAGACATCCTCACAACGTCGACAGTTTCAGCTATACCCTCTTCACCGAGCATTTGTGGTTCCATGCAAGCCACTACATCGATCAGTAGCTAAGTCTCAGCCAATATGAGGCGATTTTCGTGGCGCCCGGCACTTCTCAAGTGGGCGGGAAAACATAGACATGATAATTTGACTCTTTCAACACCTCTGAGTGGCACAGAAAAGCGGGGATAATTACTTTACACACTCACCCCGAGTGTATCATTTTTTATATACCAGGGGTCTTATTTAGAAGCAATACACTGTAAAAACTGTGAAAGAGTTTGTTTGTATTGTATGGCTTCACCTCCCCAACATGCTGACTTTGTTTTTCTTCTGCGTTTTGAGTAAAGTCTGGAAATCTCTAAGTGCAACGTATTCCGTTTTTGTCTGTGAAAATTTAGCAATGATATAAGAAAAAAAACTACCAGAAAACGGCACTGATAAGCTCGGTTTTCAGACAAGCCGTAAGGTTCAAAAGTTTGTCAACAATGTAGCCGGTTCAAATACACCTCAGTACCGTAATTTCGAGACTACAAAACAGAAAGGGCTACCAGAACTAATCATTTTTCCGGTATAAAACAATGTTCTATGCTTATATTCTGAATTTCTGACAGAAAAGACATCGTTCTTTGGAAGGTCTGGAACAAGGCTATTTTTCCCGCGCTCATTCTGTCGTCTGTCGTCTGATTTTTGGGCGGGAAACTGACACACAGGTGAGAGAGAGACTGTCTGAGCGAACAGACGACGCCTTCTCGTAGACACGGGCGTAACCAACCAAATGAAAATGTCGTCAGCAAAGAGTCGTCCAACACAACAACATCAATCAAAACTAACCTGTCAAAACCACGCCAAGGTCATGCGCGGAAAACGTTGTAGCGCATGTATAAGAGCGTATTTCATTTATGTAAGTCCCAATTTATCAATATATCTTAGTTATACGCATTCTATACTATATCAGATAAAAAAAACAACTAAATTATGAATTCTCATGTAGTTATTTCATGTTCTTCAATTTATGTTTGGGTCGCATTTCTAATTCCGGGCCAGGCCGGGCAGTTTTGAGGGGAAGGAAATGGATGATATAAAAGACGACAAAAACACAAAATGTACCGAATTTATCTGTCTTATTTGTTATTGATACAAACTTGGATTTTTCGTTCCTGCAAACTACCCGGCCGGGCCCCGGGTAAAAAATGTGAACTTAGCATAAATCGATGTCAATGTTAAAAAGATTTCAGTATATAATGGAGGTTACCACATCATTCACTGTATTTGCATTTTTTTAAAAAATGTCGTCAAATTGTCTTCGATTGAAACTTATTGGAGCTCCTTTGTATAGAGCTTTAGTTTTCAGTCTAGCAAAAAAAATCCTTCCAGGGATTTGAATACTGTAAAATAACAGCACCTAGACCACCCGATACGTTGTAGATGTTTTCTTTTCTTTCCTCCACACTTGTCGTTTAATTTGCGAGGGTTGATAATTATCCATGACAATAGGTTGGTGACACCTCGAGCTCTCCTCATGCATGTAGATAGAGATGGCACCTCGGTGCAGGGCGCCCCCTCTATCGGGGCCCGCAGAGCTCACACCCCGGCGCGAGACGCCCCTCTCCTCCCGCCCAACGTTTCGGGAAGGGCCCGGCGAGATTCCGGACCGCACACGGAGTCAGGCGACCACTTGTAATATAGCAAGGTGAAATTCAACGGTGTTGTACCGTGAATACCGAGACAAAATAGCGCAAAACGCTTCGGATATAGATACATATTTTCCAAAATAGAGTAAAATGCAGGTAAACCATTTGATATACCAGTGCACAACGAACTTTTTCAATCGACAAAGAAATAGAACCAAACCGTATGTTGTATTACTTGAAATCTCTTTTTTCCTTCGTCTGAATTACGATTTGCGACATATTACATTTAGTGTCAATGTTTGAAAAAGAATTACTGAAAATTTACAGTCACGGACGTTCATAATCTTATGTCTTCTGTTGTAGGACATAGGGAGTTAGGTATCTAAGATAAATGTATGTCCCACTTTTGCAGTGCATTTTCTTCTTTCATAATGTCGTATTGGATGATCTTCCGTCAAAATTATCAATATAACGTACATAACATAATTTATCTCTCTATACCACAAGTAAAGCACTAACAAGGGGCAAAAAGTCTTAAAACCGGATTCCTGAGTGAGACATTATATTACCAACGCTCAGACAGAAACACTCATCACTTGGAAGCCACCGTAATCTAGAAGACGACTTTCTTAGACGATAAGGATCTTTATCTGTTCCAGTACCTTGAGTACCTGGCGCCCTGAGTCCGTTCCCTCACCATAGGTGGGACGTCTGGCACTCAGGTGATACAATGAGAATCGTCAATTCAATGGTAAATAGGAGGCGGGCCCAGGTATTGTTTGGTATCTTGTAAGTCAGGTGAGAACGACGGGTATAAAATAACAACCTAACATGGCGAACAATGGAGCATTCGTTTAACGCGTTCGTGGTAAGAAAAATAGATCGTACACTTAACACATTATTGGATGGAAAGTTGTCTTTGCGAAAGGAAAACACAAATTCAAAACGAAATGAGAATTTGTAATCTATCTAATGTCAATGAGATATGCAAAATCTGCATATACTCGTAACCCCCATTTTATCAATTTGTACACTTTTACAACGATAACAAGTACCCAATGCTGTTTTTAAGTCTTTGATACAATACCGAAAAAAGCTTCGTATCCATCATATGTTGTGTTAGCAGAATTAAGAAAGAAAGAGAACTTAAGAAAATGTAATGGTCTTACACAAAAAACTCACGAAATTTATCAGTTCGTTTTCTTTTTAATTAAAGAAACCTCTAACGAAATTCTTAGAGTGTGTATCGTTTTGCTCATAGGAATATTTCACAGAATTGTAAGACGTAAAACTTGCGCATTTAGATTATAAGGATGGGTTTCTAGAATTCCTTAGAATTGTGAAACGTAAAACTTGCGCCTTTAGAAGAATGAGTTTTTTTTACCATTTCTTAGAATTGTAAGACGTACTAGTAAACCATGAATCTTTAGAAGGATGAATCTTTGTAGAATTACTGAGGATTTGAACACGTAAAACTTGCGTCCTTAGATTTAGAAGGATGAGTTTTTGTAGAATTTCTTAGACTTATAAGACGTAAAACTTGCGTCTTTAGAATTTAAGGATGAGTTTTTAGGATTTCTTTGAATTGTAACATGCGTCTTTAGAAGGATGAGTCAAGTAGAGAAGCCACATAAGGAAGTAAGGAATCGAGCCCACTTTTAGCCAACCCCACCCACTTTGCTAATACCAGGTACATAATTCATATCAAACCACAATCTGTCTAGTAAAAAATAAATCCCAGTAAGTATCAGTGACGAGCCAGTCAGTCTGGCCCAGGGATCCCACATACAGGTGTGAGTTGTGATCGTGTTGTTGTTGTATTCACGGTGTTAGTCGGGAGGTGTCGATATAAGTTGGGTGAACAAAAGTATGAAGAATAAACTTGTAATAGCCTTACACAGAAAGCTCAAGAAATTCATCAGTTGGTGTTCTTTTTAAAGAAAGCTCTAACGAAATTCTTAGTGTATGTAACTTTCCTCATTGGAAAATTTCTTAGAATCGTAAGACGTAAAACCTGCGCCTTTAGAAGGATAAGCATTTTAAAGAATTTCTTAGAATTGTAAGACATGAAACTTGTGTCCGTAGAAGGATGATCTTTTAGCATTTCTTAGAATTGTAAGACGTAAAACTTGCGCCTTTAGAAGGGTGAGTTAAGTAGAGAAGCCACATCAGGAACGAAGGAATCGAGCCCACTTTTAGCCAACCCCACCCCTCGCTAATACCAGGTACATAATTCATAAAACAACCACAATCTGTCTAGTAAGAAATAAAACCCAGTAAGTATAAGTGACTAGCCAGTCAGTCTGGCCCAGGGATTCCGCATACAGGTGTGAGTTGTGATCGTGTTGTTGTTGTATTCACGGTGTGAGTCGGGAGGTGTGGTCGGGCATTGTTTCCTACGATCACTCCGTCATACCATCTTACCGTCAAAGTACCGGGCAAGAACAACAGAAACATCTGTAGCGCTTAGGGCGGTCTGACAATAAAACAACAACAATATGTTGGTCGTATAGTGGGAGAAGGGGGATATTGCATTTGATGTACGATCGATTTTGTTGTCGTACGATTTTCTAGAACCTTTTCTAGAAACCGGTATACGTCAGTCGCACGACGCTATAATTTTCAGCGAAACGACCGTCGACAAAGACCTGCGACAACAGCCGAATTTTGCACGACACAAGCACGACTGGCTGGTCCGATATTCAATTCCTTCAGTTTATTGTCGTAAGTCTGCCGTACGACGGGCGCAACTATGGCGACTACAGGTGCAAAGTATACGCACGCACGACACAGAAAACTATGTAGTGAATTCAAACGAATCAAAAAGTTCACAAATATTGCCCTTTTTATCTTGTACCTTTGCCTCCGACTAAAGAAGCTTTTAGGGCGTTTTCTTAAAGATTTGAAGAGTTTGTCTCATGTTGAAAACACAAGTTGACCATGCGCGAAAATTCAACAAACGAACACATCTTCCAGGAATTTATTGCATAGAGCAAAAACCTCAGAAAGAACAAGATTTTCGTTGCCATTACAACATCACTCATTTTTCGCTAGCAGACAATTGAATCACACAAACACACAAGGCAACATACATATATACAACATGTACTACCAATATATTTTATCGAAGGTGCTCAGTTCCTAAGACTAGTCTGAAGGACCTATACTCTAGTTTGCAGCATGTAATCCTCTAGATGGATAGGTCTCTGTTAGGGGCTTTACGAAAGGATCTTCTGCAATAGACTACTGGATTATATGGATTATTCATCGCCCAGATTATCCGTAATCCCCGTGCTTAACCCCAGGCCCCCTGTGACGCCACTGGCTCCCAAGGCCAGGGACAGTCGTCTTATTTTCGTCTGTCACAAGATCGCAAAGTACCGAGTAGTTCACGAAGATTTGGACGTCTTATCTATGTATGGGACAATAGGGCTCGCTAGTAGCGATAGTGTTCAGATACTGGCTTTCGTAGAATTGGTGAGAAGAAAAAGAACACCCAAATGGCTACATTTTTAGAAATGCACGTTTTTATGCGCGTAGTCTTTGTAATGTACCGGACTAAGAAACAACTGTGACGTAACGCCATGCAGTCGTCAGTTTAAATCAGGTAACGTTATAGATAGTAAGCAGTGAGTGATAGAGAGAGAGAGAGAGAGAGAGACTGGGGAGAGAGAGGGGGGAGAGAGAGAGGGAAAGAGAGAGAGGGAGAGACGGGTAGAGAGAGGGAGAAACAGATGAAAGGAGAAAGAGGTAGATAAAGTGAGGTAAGGAAAGAGAATAGAAGGAAAGAAAGGAGAGAGGCGTTCGGAATTGAGTAATTTCTCCTCAATGATACCACAGTGCACAAGAATGGCCAATCTACTGACTAGTAAAATCTAAAATTAACGATTTCAAAAATTTGTCATCTCCCCTAAGCAATCTTCATCAATAAAGAAAGCCGCAAATCCATTTTCCACCCGGTAATTAGTATAAACCCTTGGAAGTAGTCGATAAACTGTTTACCTAATCTATTTGTAGTCACTTAGACAAGTCCTCGCCCACTTTTCCCAGTACATCATTATCTCATAGGTGTGTTCGTATCTTGTTTTGATTATTGTCTGAATGCGCCGCTCGATAACAAAGTTATATTCAAAGGGCACAAGGACAAGCTCAGTTGAGCGTTTTGTAGCCTTTACCAGGCTCCACAGGTCGCTGGAAAAATAGCAGAGATCGGCCACATAAGACAGAAAACACTCCAGAGGAGTAAGGTGGCCGAAGAGTACAGTTTGCGATAATTAGTAGACTTTAAAGACGATGGTGACACCCAACAGGCTACTTCGGTCACAAACTGTACTCCTCAGCTATTCAACTCCTCTAGCGTGTTTTTTGTCTTATTTGGCCAAATTCTCCAACGATCTGTCGAGCCTGGTAGAGACTAGGTTTTTTTGCATTCTATGATATTCTGTAAGGTTTCTTTGAATGCAAAATCCATGTCGACATCCTGCTACTTTTTTTCAGTACGCGTGCTTGAAAGCTAATGATACTACCCTAGTATTTATCGAAGTCAAACAAAATTAGAGTCAGTTTTTTTATCAGTCGATACCATCATGACAACTACTTTTTTGTTTTTATTGATAATTTTTTTGTAGCGTTTATGCGAAAGCAACGGCTATGGTAGCCCTGCTACTTTTTTCTTTCAGTACGCGTGCTTGAAAGCCGATGATACAACCCTAGTATTTATCGAAGTCAAACAAAATTAGAGTCAGTTTTTTATCAGTCGACGCCATCATGATAAATGTCGTGTCTGCTAACAGGCACTTCTGCAGACGTTCAAACATTGTCCCACAATTACCGGTAGCCTTCTGACAAAATATGATGAGATATGTCACGATCTTCGACCCAAAGGAGGTCCAAATGGGGCCAAAGTACCTTAATATGAGATGATATGCTAGACAAATGAACTGTTCCTATAACACGTCGACCGGTCAAATATTATAATGAGAACGAGAAAGGAGACACGTAGTCAAGATCTATTTATATTATATATTTAATGGGACCGGGTAGGTGATAAATCTGGATAAATATAACACTCTAGCGTGTCAAATACCACGCATTTTAGCGTAGTAAACTCTGGACAAACTTATAAAGCAGGAATGTTTATCAAACTATACAAAATTATTAAACAAGAACATCTAGTAGTACGCAACTTTAAATTAGTAGTTCAAAAGACATTGTTTCGAGGAGAACAATCCAATTAGAAACGATAAAATTAATCAGAATATTATAAAACATACAATGAATTACAAGTGGATGTTTCTTTAAATACAACTAAGCTTATATTTTGAATCGTTTTGTGAAGTTATTTTATATGTATTTTTTTCTTTTATACCGTATTGCATTGTTTGAAGATATAGTGCACCCATTATGAAATAGACAACGTTAAATAGTAGATTATTCTCTGCCGTACCTAGCATGGGCATCTTTATTTGTTGCACATTCTAGAACTATATTGGCCAATTCTTCAAAAACCGTTTTGTGAAAAATAATAATGGTCAATTGTGCTAACGTAAGCTTCGTCCCAGCGGTTCTGCAAATGGGCATGTGTTAATTGCAAGGTCAAGTGGGGTCACCTTAGTTATGTGTAACACCGTCTGCCGTGGACTGATAGATGCGCATTCGATGGTTTCGTGTTGCCGCGTGTTTGCGCGACGTTCTACCGTTGCTATACACAACCACATACAAACCCACCCCGCTTAAAAACTCTGTAAGTGCTCATTTATGATACTTGAAACACATGCTACAGTAGGACGCGTCATAAGTGTAAAATATGATGAGGGACAGTTACAAGTGGTTCAGCAAATATGTCATTTTTTTCCGGCGCCTGTATCGTAACAGTTCTGTCAACTAAGCTAAAACATTGTCCGACGGCTACTGGTGGCAATAGAAAGAACATCATAACCAACAAACGGTCAGAAACAATGTTTAAAACTACAACACAATCTTGTAACGAAATAAACGGTGTATTGGCAACGTTGAACGCTTTGAAATATGCCGCTTTCGAATGGTTGAAACCATTCAGATTTTGAAAATAGAACGCAATACTACTCTCTTTTAAGAGGAGCGCCAGTGTAATTTTTCCGGCTACTACTATATCTCCGCGACTCAACCTCTGCTTGGAAAGTAACGCGATACATCCAACAAGTTCGACACACTCCTTTAAACTTTGAAAGCATTGAAATACGCAAATGGTTCCAACTAGTATTATGGAGTATACTAAGACTACAATATATCAGGATTATTTCATACCTTGATATCTATGTCACGTTATATGTGTTTATGTGTGCAGGCGTACATATTAGTCCTGGTACCTAGTTTAATTTTTTTTATGGTGATGTTGTAATTGTAATGCTTTGCTAATCTTTGAACAAATGTACAGATGCACATTCCAACGCTCACACAAGTTGTCGTGCGATTCTTTGGTTCTTGTTTTCGTAGGGTTTTTGGAAGGGGACCTGACACAACCGACCGTCGACAAAATCTACGTACTCTTAGAAGTTGGAGGTAATACAACAGCAACTTGAAACAAGAGCTATCTACCACTCAAAGGTCACGCGCACACGCGCACACACGCACGCACGTACACACGCACACACACACGCACGCACACACACACACACACACACACACACACACACACACACACACACACACACACACATATACACACGCGTGCACACGCACGCACACACACACAAACAGATCCCGATAAATCCCTTTCAAAAGACGGATGCAACCGAACTAAGATACCCTACCCAGTAGTGAACTAGATTTCCCAGTTACAAACAAACAAACAAACAAACAAACAAACAAACAAACAAACAAACAAACTGATTGGAACCAAGAGCTCAACTTTGTGATTGCTACCAATTGAGCTACAGAGACACCCTAATTCGGCCATACTACGCTGTATATGTCCTATGTAGCAAATCGCCAATATCTATAACGCATATACACATTGCATGCATAAGCAAGTGTGACGTGTATAAAAGCGTTATGTTATCATAGAGCATTTGCTTCTTACATTGTATAAATATTATATGAAGCCTGGTTTATACAATGAACCTACTTTTTTGTTGTCTCAATGGTGGACTTGACTTTGTGGTCATTTCACAACAAATCTCTTGTTCTTGCACACAATTGTTTCACAAGGGTCATTTTGTGGATAAAATTACCACAAAAGAGGGAAAGAAAATAGTATGAACGCCACTTTCCGTTCGAAAGACAACAAAGGGAATTCCAGGCGCCGCCTTGTGAAGCTAGGAAACATCACAACGATATCGTCTCCCACCCAAAAAAAGTCCATAATCAAAAACCTATTAGCATTATCTTGGTAATCTTCAAATTTACGCCACCTCCTACGTAACACAAAACATGTCGGAAAACTGCTCACACAATGCCGCATACATACATATACACTCAGCAAACCTGTACTTAAACGTTATGTAGAACATTGGTCTCGAGGACACTTACTTGCAGTTAATATGAAATTGATGAATTTGTCTATAGAAATATTCCAGAAGGAAGCTTGAAGTATTCAGAACGCGTGGGGTAAAAGGTGTGAATCTGTGACATTATCGCGAAAGAAAAGGACGAAAAAGAAAAAGGAAGGGAAGAGATTGACAAACAACGCGTAAAGAGAGGAGAGAAAGAGAGTGAGGGAGAGAAAAGAGTGAGGAAGAGAAAGAGGGAGAGAGAGAGAAAGAGGGAGGGAGAGAGAAAGAGGGAGAAAGAGGGAGAATGGATAAAAAAAGAAAGAGTGGGGTAGAAGGAAAAAGGGAAGAGAGAGGGAGAGGGAGAGAAAGAGGGAGAGAAGGAGGAAGAAAGAAAGAATAATTGAGGGAGGGAGAAATCTTGAGTGGTAAATAGAGAGAGAATGAGAGTGAGGGAGAGAGACAGAAAGATATTGAGAAATAGTGAACGAGAGAAGAGTTTACAACAGTCACGCCAAGAATTGTATATCGATCTACACAACGTAGTATATGCTATAAAAACAGTTATGTCTCTATATTGTCATATATTAGAAATTCTAACTCAAAGAGACAAATTATCATTAAGATATGAGAAATATTGGTCCTAGGTGACTTAGAATTCGTAGAATCCGACATAATTAATACTGTCCAACTGTATCACCTGTATCATCCCCTATTGCCTTCTTGATAAATCATTTAAGACCATGTCATTAAGAACGAAGTCATATAGTTACATGAGACGTTAGTAATATTGTGTATTTTTCGACATAAAAACAATGAAATATCTGCCAAATATCTATTTGAATAAAACTGTTTTTCTCCATGACTATATCGTTACAAAAGATTTTCTTATTATTCTTCTTCAAATCATTTAGCATATGTTTTTACATACCAAGAATGATTTAAAGTGGTCAGGTTTAGAGAAACCACATGTTACAACAGGACCTGCTTGAATCAGCATAAAGTAAAAGTCTCGCAAAAATGGACGAAACTCTAGTCGCCTTGCCACCTGCCTTACGTATATATAAATCAGTTAACAGATCAGTGAGAATCTATTGGCGGGAGGTATATGAATGGGATAATGACTGGTAAAGTGTTATCTAAGTGTGTCAATCGCTCGTCTTGCTCTAATTGACTGGTCAGGAACTCTACACGCCAGTCACCGTAACCCAAATTTTTAAGTAAACGATGAAAACTACACTTCCTTACCTCTAAGGTCGCCCGGCGAAGTCTGCTTGTGCTTCGGTAGTGGTAGGTTGCCGGCAACGTACACTTGTCGCGATCGACCGCTCGGAAAGCCATCTTTTCCTAAAGAGTAGAACGATATATCTATATCCTTCCCTTTGGGGATCGAACCCAGGACTGTAAGTTCTGTATGAGAGTTGCCTCGTCCCTATAGCCTGCGAGCAGACGCCACGAGAGTGTTTGAAGAGTTTTCGTCGCGCCCTGATGTCAAGTTAGTCCCAGCTCAGGTGACTGGAGACCCGATGTTTCATCACGAGCGAATCAACCTGTCAGATCATATATCTTCAGGGCGTGGTGGCCTACGTCACATACGCCTCCTCCTTAAACATCTCTCTACCAATAGATAATTAGAGATAGAGCGTTAGATAGGTGAGAATAGTAGCTAGAATGCGACAGGGGAAGTGTTTAGAAACTGCCCTAGACTGTGAATCAATAAAAGAAAGGCCGGCGGCCGGCGATGTTGTGTAGTGGTCCCGCCGCACCTATTCGTTCATATCTCCAACTGGCGCCAGCGGCGAGTTTGTAATCACACTGTGGGCTGGGGGCTGAAGAGGCTTGAAGGTAACGCCGGGACAACACGGGAACGGAGGAGGCCTAGGGCGGGAACTTAGCGGGAATTCAATGGAGGAACAAGAGAGATGAAGTGTTGGTGATGGTTGGTGCTAAGCCTAAGGTGAAAGTTTTGGCGGGACTTGCAAAGTCTGGACATTTTTCTTCTGTCTTCAAGTGACGCTGTATCTGTATCTATATAGCCGGTTTAACCGCCCTTCGGCGTAACACACCAGCTTCGCAGGCACGCGGCGCGGCAGCAGCTGGTTATATTACACTGAACGACCTATCACACCTAACTTTTGTACATCTATAGCTATCTGTGCTGACTTGACAGTACAAGTATCGACATACACACGTACCCTTGAACTGGTAAAAGTAGAACATTCCCTCTTTAATTTTTTTTAAAGTTAGACGCATACTTTTAAATGATGAAAGTCGGAAGTACCGATGCAGTACCATGTGACAAGCCACTAGGGGGCCCAAGAGCTGATCATTTCGAGATATGATCAAAGCCTACTCACAATTGCAAGTCAAATTTGAAAAAAAAGAACAATCCAGCAAGTACGCTTGAATTGTCATGTTCACAGACAGCCCCCCCCCCCTTAAACGCACAAAAAAAAATCTTGATGAAGGTAAGAAGAAAATCCGACGGGGGTATGTGGGCAGAGAGTATGTGTGTGTGTGTGTCGGGTACAAAGTAGACCTTATCAGCCAACACCTATCTAAACCAAAAAGTCATCAAATCTCTCCAGATGTTGTTGAGTTGTTGATGATTACAAATGCGTGGAAACACGTCCAGATAGAAAAAACAAACCGACAAACCCAAATCAGTGCCTTCAATTTTCATGCAGGTGCATTAATACTTAGGATATATTCTTATTTTACATTATTTGTTTTCAAATATTATCCTCACATGCGTAATCAACTTTATATAGCGAAAAGAAAACTTTCGACAACTAGCGCTAGATGATATAATTTAGATATTCTATTTCTTTTTGTTAAAAAGAAAATGTTAAGGTATCCTTGCGTATTGTTGCCAGTTGTCTCCATTTTTTATCATTAGAATGTACATGCACAGCTTCTTTAGATTTAAACTGTATTTACTGTAAAAATGCTATACGTTCAAATGTTTAAAACAATACCTTTCTCCGCATCCAACTTATGATAGATATCTAATTTCATTTCATTTTCTTTATTTCGCCAGAAAATATATATCACATGCTAGCTATAGGTATACTTAATCATAACTATAATATACTTTTACCACAAAAGAGGGAAAGAAATAAGTATGAACGCCCATTCCCCTATAGATATTATTTACATGATGAGACATAAACTTTTCTCCAACTCAAAGAAATGACTTAACGGTAAATTTCGACCGAATCACAATGTCTTCTACAGCTATCTAACTAGGGATATTAGTATTTTCATTATGATACTAGTTATAATGCATGTTCAAAGTATGTCCTTTCTTTCTATTTCACTGTTTTGCCATTGAAGGCTTTAGTTGAGACTTTGACGCCTATAGGGATATTAGTATTTTCATTATGATACTAGTTATAATGCATGTTCAAAGTATGTCCTTTCTTTCTATTTCACTGTTTTGCCATTGAAGGCTTTAGTTGAGACTTTGACGCCTATCAGATTTAAACTAAGAAAAATAGTCTAGCCAAAACAATAGGTTCTCTCTTCTTCTAGATTTGGAAGGAGGGATCATTTTACTTCTCTGACCTTTTCCCAACCTCGGTTTACCCCCATCGCTTCCTGAAAACAAGGTCAACAACTGACCAATCTGCCGACAATCAGCGACAATACAGAAACATCAATTCCGCTCCGCCTCTTCAGACGATATGGAGACGTATTGCGGCTCTTAAGTCTCAAATAAAACCCAGACAGAAAGTCCACGTGGACGTGCTTAAGGTCGACTTAAGGGCTCTTTAGCGTGTCGTTATGTCTTTATTAGCCTTGATAAGGGTCTGTTTATGGGGTTCAAGTTAGGAGTGACCGGTCTTAAGGTTCGTGTTTTGTCTTAAAAAGAAACGAACTTATAAAAACTTATTTTAAAAAAGGTGCGTTGCGTTGATCATTATATTTATTGTACAAATGTACACAACTCTGAGTACATTAGTAATACACATTAGTAAGTTCGCCCAACACATTAAAACTCCATAAAATGTCATACACATGCCATTATAAAAGAACTGCAAAACATCAGTTTTAATAACATAACTCAACTACCATTAATCCATGATATGAATTTTAAGTATCCTTGAGTGAAATTTCATTGCCAATTTCAAGTATACGTCAATTTACGACAACAGTATATTTCGCCTATACAAAGAAGGATGGCGCCTGGTTTGATATCTATAGGGTCTCTTGTATTCGGTCATTAGGTGCGGTAGAAAATTGCCTTATTGGCCAATATAAAAGCAATAAAACGCTTTATTACTTTGGAATTTATGTCTGAAGCTACCGACCCAAGGCAAGATCTCGGTTGGGGCACGATGACAATAAATGTTACCAATTATCGACTATTTGTTGCAATTATGAATTGATATCTGAAACTCAGACATTCGTAAGCTGTACATGAACGTTATAAACGACAAATCACATATTTTTCGTACCGAAGAATCAAAATAAGTTTTGACGTCTGGTATCTTAGCGTTACTGTCGAGTAAATGATTGTTGTATCGCCGATCACGAATGTTCGCGGGTTTTCTCTTCGCCGCGAACTTAGCTATAGAATCACAACGAAATACTTGATCTGACTTCTACCCACCATCCTCTTGTTTCAACCGCGTAGTTAATAGCACCTATTCTCATGGGACACTCTATTTTCATGGGACAAAATCTCCGCTAACTTTTAGAAAGGCATTTCTAGTATTAGTTTGCTATTATTTCCACCTGAATGGGTAAGACATTAAAAAAACTCTGATGTAGTTGTCGTTATAACCTTGACACATTCGGCGAAAATCGATCGGATGACGATTCTGCGGCAATCGCCCGAGCCTCGCTTATAATAATAACTTAGTACAAGGTACAAAGTATGGCTTATATGTGACAGGGACGGTTTTCAGGTGAAATATTCACGCAACCCGCTGTTGATCTTAAATATGGCCTTTCTTCCATTGATACACCCGAAGATCGTGGATAATGTGACAGGGGTATTACTACCATATTACTTTGCCTTTCAAACTTAATTTTCAGTCTTTTAAACTAAAATTTATGACAGCCTTCCAGACCAGAGACATGAGGTGACATGCAAGATGATGTAGTGAAAAGAAACGCACACACAAAGACAAAGCTTTTTTCGTGTTCCCTCCTCTTATAAAATGTACGCTGTGGTTGACTTCTCGCATGTCTTGTAGTTACGGTTGACCTTTATACGAATCGTCAGGCCTTTTTTAAGACCATGCCTGTTTTGATTATGAAATTTGTTGCAATCTACCCCAAATTTTCCCCAGTTCAAGTCAAAAGTTTCATTCACTGGCGTCCCGAACAAGCACAGATGTACGATATTAGTGGAGTCAAACTTAGGCCAAGGCTGTGATTTATCTTTCCTATTTTTCTCAAACAATATCATATCAATTACAAAATATGGCAGGGAACAGGATCGTTGACATGGCAACACACACGTGTTGTGAAAACCCCACACTACCGCATTAAGACTGACACGAGCCGCAGATTCGTTGACCTTGTATCTACAATTACACGCATACCTACGACACAAGTATATAGTGACAGATGCAGGCGTCTGCGTTTGTTTGTGGCGACTTCTTTCTTTTCTTTTCTTACTCCAACCCAAAACAGGCAACAAATATTTGCCTCTGGTTTAGCGAGGGTAGGAAGTGGAGTCCACTTGTAGATGAATAATTGTCCGGAGGTACGCGTGGCATGCCTGGACAACAGCCACCAGACCACTACACGGCTCCACTGCGATCAAGTGATAGGGGCACGCACCTGGGTTGGTAGGTTAGGCACCCGCTAATTGCCCTCTCATCCACCGGTAATTTAGCCATTAAAGCGCCTCTTCTGTGGCTAATTAGTAGCGATGTTCTGTCGCTTTTCGCGCCCCGAACGCGTGGTTGGGAGGGGGAAGAGGGAAAGTGGTCGGGCGGTTGAAAGGAACACCTGGTAGGCGTGAGTTTTTCGTAAGGGATGGGGTAGGCGTCACAAAGGGGTGCCACCCCCCTCCACCATCGTCTGCTTTTCTGTCATTCACTACAACTCAACGCTCAAATTCTAATGTATAGAAGAAAGAATCTGTCAACTCTGTACATCAAGCATAATAGAATAAAAAGTGCACTTCGTTATACATTGTACTATGTTTGAATATGGTACCTATATATATATGTATATATATATATATATATATATCCCATTTAGATACACGAATATAAATATAGAATATAAAAGAAAATAAATTACATCTCTTTTAAGACATATAAAAGACATATGATTAGCAATAAAACGTATAGTCCTCAGCGTTTTGACACACTGGCTATCGCTATACCCATACAGTCCTACATTTTCACCATTACCAAGAAGTAAGAAGAAGCCGAACTTCTGTATTAGACCGTAAGATCTGTGATACTTTTACAGGTATGTTTTATCTTTGTTGTGACTCGTACATAGCACCGTTGGACAAAAATGTACAACAAAGGTTTTCATTTTCATTCATTTTGATATCATATCATGGTGCACGGTTCGGGCGAAATATATAGAAAAGAAAATCAAAGAAAACTACACCATATAACTGCACCAATAAGGTGCAGATACAGTGGGCAGCTGAGGAAGACCGAGAGTACCTTTTCATTGGTGCAATGTTCGGCTTCGCTACCTCTATGACAGTAGTATTCGTTTTCTGATATTTACTTTTGCAGTCCACGGCATATATTTGCTTATTTCAAAGCTGATTTGTACGAATTAGACTATGGTTGAAACCTTTTATCTTTTCATTTTTGGAAACATGCGGTCAAAAATTGACGCGCGCGCGGATGTCATGGATATAATCAATTCAACACAGATCTCCCTCTACCTCCCCATCCGAAGTTTTGGATCCATGTCTGTGGTTGGTTCTGTCGCCACGGCCTGCTTATACCCCTCTCACATTAGGCGCGATTCGATCGG
>NC_049982.1:30273340-30345781 GCF_000003815.2 Branchiostoma floridae
CTGACGGGATGGGGAGAACTCTGCCATTTCTTCGGCGGCATCAGGGTCATCCCTCCTCGTAACTTAGAGCTCGCAGACTCGTCGTCCGATCGAATCGCGCCCTAATGTGACATTAAACATCCTATGGCATCAAAATCGTACGACGATCGCACGACCTACTAGTATATGACCGCGCCTAAACGCAGTAGAAAATCTTGAAATGTTGTGTGTGGGGGCGAGAGGAAGAACTTGCTTGGAGGGTAAACCCGTTAACAGCATTGTACACCTCTTCACAAGGGGGGTAAATGTCCTGGGCAAACATCCCAGCCATCTTAGCTGTCGTCGCTACAATGTGTGGGCACAGGAACACGCAGTCATCTCTCCATTTGTTCAGCATACAAGTCAGACAAGGAAGGGCCTCAATTAAGTCCATCGATTGACGAAAACGAGTTTTTCCAAACAGGTTTCTAATTGGGCCTAATGGTTTAAGTGCTGGTGTCTGTGTCAATATTCGGAGAGATGTCGACATGTTGAGGAAATAGCCACAAGTCTGGTGGCATATAGTGGCTTTGTGGTTAGGGGTGTTGGTTCAGAACCTGGAGGTAACGCTAGTTCACCTTGGGGTAACTTATTGTTTGTTTGTTTGTTTGTTTGTTTATTTATTCAGTTTGCACATACAAAATGAGAATAGATACAGAAGAGAATAAAATATAAAACAGGTGCAGGAGGAGGGGAAAACCTTAACGGTTTATGCTGTGCCCTCCTCCTCTATGCTTACACAAGATGTATGATCAATGAAATCATAATTAACAAAGAAAGAACTAGCACATATGCTATGATAATACAAAAAGATGTACGATCAGTGAAATCAATAGATAACAAACATAAGTAAATAACACAATCATATGTAATAATAATACAACAAAAGATGTATGATCAATGAATCAATAAATAACAAGGAGAAGTAACTAACACAGTCATATGTTATAGTAATACAAAAAAAGATGTGTGATCAATGAAATCATATAATAATACCAATATGAATTAAGATAGGATAAGTACTTCTATAAGGGGCTAGGGTAGTTTATTAGATGTGTTTTTAGGGCACTTTTAAATGTAAGGAGGGAGGAAGTGTTTTTGATATTTGTAGGAAGACTGTTCCAGATTGTGGCACATCTATATTTTACGGTGGACTGCGCTAATGATGTTCGAAAGAGAGGGATATGGAGTAGATTTCTTTGCCTGGTATGATAATTGTGTACATGTGAATCAGGATTTAGGAAATATATCCGTGGTTATTAAAGCATGGTTTGCAGCGATATCAAGTCGACAGACGGTGGTTTCAAATTGCAATGTTTTTGAAGCATTGTAATTTGAAACCACGGTCTGTCGGCTTGATATCCTTGAATACCCTGATGTCCAATACAACGGATATAGGTTACCCCGCGGATAAAGGTGAATACGTCACTGATTCTGAATCCCTGGCAGGTCCAGATGTGGTAAGATCCCTTGAGAAAGGTACTTTCAACTATATTTCTTCATCGACTCAGGTGAAAATGAGTACCTAGATTTGGTTAGAGACGTCCCGGATAGGACGTTAAATGGAGGTCCCGTGTTTGAGGAGAGCCACACATCGAGTACGTTAAAGAGCCCACCACACTTATGAAAAAATATAAGGTGTCCTTTAAAGTGGATCGAATAAATCTATCCACATTTGTAGCCTTTACCGCAGAATACCAGAACTTGGTGTGTTTCGCATATTAGGATCAGAGTCCGCCGTATGGATCAAAATTGCCTCCTAGCAGTTCAAGACATTATTGCCGAAGAAATCACTTATTGCTGCAAGAATAACATAAACCGCTAGGAGGTATCAATGACATGTGGCGAGTGCTCACATGCCCGATTGACTATTTTATAAAAAAAACCCTCATAATTTGAGTTTACAGACTTGTCTATGACAAATCAAACAAACTAAAGCAAAACAAACACAAAAAGATTTTATAACCGATCTTTAATTAATGCGATTTCAAGTAGACGTTATCATTTTTGCACGCTTTCATAATGGTGCTATAGCAGAACATTCATCTTAAGGCCACGTTGATTTGATTAGATGGATAACTTCATATCCCTAAATTCATTGTTCTTAAAAAGAACGGATAAAGGTTTAATACCCTGCGGATATAGGTAAACAAGCGTTATATTCTATATACTTCATATTTCGTTCGTTGGTATACGTAGTTTATTTGGATCCATTGTTCACGCGCGTGCGTACGTGTACACGCGTTCGTGCACACAACAAATCACACCGGCGCACTCATGTATACACATCCGTGCTCACATGATAATGATCTATTTTGTAAAACATCGCAGACATTTAGGCTGAATTGTGCAACACAATACAAGCATTGTGTAATACATGCGCACACACATGCGAACAAACAAACACACACACGTAATATAAGTGCATGTCATATACACACACAGTCAGACAACAACAGTTACCCATGAAACGCAGTAATAACAGACGCCGAGTTTGTGCGTTATGTTTTGATATAAAACTCACGCTTTTTAACAATTCATAATGTTGTAGAAATTCGAGGGGCGAGTAAGAACAGAAAGAAAGAAACAACACCCCGACTCCCGGGATTCGAACCCGGGCAGCCGGATCACAAATCC
This sequence comes from Branchiostoma floridae, assembly GCF_000003815.2. NCBI lineage: Eukaryota > Metazoa > Chordata > Leptocardii > Amphioxiformes > Branchiostomatidae > Branchiostoma > Branchiostoma floridae. The sequence continues at coordinate 30,275,996 of NC_049982.1, forward strand.
AACGTGCTAACCACAACACCAAAAGCTCAAGAGCTGTTGGCGTGGTCAGTTTGGCAGCGCTAGAACCCCACTGTTACACTACTCCCCCTTTTCTTTTCAAGATTCGTCCTCGAATCTCCGAGATCGACATCCCTGTGTGGCACATACTAGCCTGTTACTCACAGGGCCGGCGTGGGAACCATTGAAACACGAGGGGCGAGTAAGAACAGAAAGAAACTAGAGTTCAACGAACCCATCTCTTCGCCAAATCAATAATCATGTCTTTATTTAAGACTTTAAGGTCTTGTTCATGTATTACTAAATAGCAAATGACTGCATGAACTATGTTCCTCACAAACACACAGATATTACCAAAAGCCAGACTGTGACCTGACAGATGACCTGGTAGCATCCCTGGTCAATCAGAATTTCATGCTTGTCAAAGACTTTGTCCCCAGTGTAAGGGCGTCCAGCTCCAGCAAAACATCTGTATAACAGCTGTGTCCATAGATATAGGTCAAAATGAGATATATAGAGCACAGTTTATTTCTGTTAATAAGTTTTGCTGCAGTACCTTAGGAAGCCGATAGGGGGGCCACTATCATATATATTATCTTCGTTTTCCTGACCCCTACCCGCCTACCAAATATTATCAGGATTTTTTCAAGGCTTCTCGAGTTATGCATTCCACAAACAAACGGACGCACACACTCGGCCCGCTACCGTCCTAACGGAAAATGCTACGTCAACTATTTTCGAACACAACCTTCCTTTTCGCAACCGCTACTTAGATACTAAATATCATGAAAATCCATACACAGCTTCTTGAGTTATATGCTGTTGGAATGGATTTATGAACTTTCCTCATTAATTATGCAAATTAGCTACTGATTTGCATAATTAGTATTACATTGTATAAGTCATCACTCATTCTATCTACATACTGAAAATCCTGATGATCCGTTTACACGTTCTCGAGTTATCCTCGTCCAAAGTTTGAACGGAAATCAGTGTCTGCAGTTCCCAAAAAGCCACTAGGGGGTCCAAACTCACAGCAGTTACTCTCTGTTCCAAGGGCTATCTACCACTCAAAAATCATGACCACAGCATGTCCAGAACACGAAGTGTCAAAATTAAAAGTTTTGCTGCAGTACCTTAGGCAGCCACTAGGGTGCCCATTATCGAACTTGACCTTCGTTTTCCTAACCCCCATCCACCTAACAAATATAATCAGGATCCATTCAAGGGTTCTCGAGTTATCTTGCATACAGACAAACGCACTTACATACAAATCCCGCTACAGCACCGTAGGTAAGAGCCAGGTAAACCATTTTCGCACTTGACCTTCCTCTCCAAAACCGCTACACACCTACCAAGTTTCGTGAAAATCGCCCAGCTAGATTTTGAATTATGCTGCCCAAAACAAACCGCAAAAAACATACCAAGCTCGCTGCAGTACCGTAGGAAAACGCCAGGTAAACCGTTTTCAAACTTGGCATTCCTTTTGACAACCGCTACACACCTACCAAAAATTACAAAGTTCCATCCAGAATTTCTCAAGTTATATGCTGTTGACCTACATACAGACCCAAGTCAGCAATCTCATACTCTTCTTGGCGAAGAGAACAACACCCCGACTCCCGGGATTCGAACCCGCGCCGAACCAGGGCAGCCGGATCACAAATCCAACGTGCTAACCACAACACCAAAAGCTCAAGAGCTGTTGGCGTGGTCAGTTTGGCAGCGCTAGAACCCCACTGTTACACTGTTCAAGAATGGTACGAGGGGTGATCAATAAGTTTTCGGCCTCACCAAGAAATAATAAGCACAACTCAAATTTTATGGCACAACTTCATAGTATAGAGGTTTTTATCAATATCCTTCAAATTTCAGATCAATGCAGTCATTACTTTACAGGCATTCGCTTTTTGCAAATCAGAAGGGAAGTGGCGAGAAAAAAATGGTGTGAATTGTAATCAGACATGTGTGTGTCGAGTTCCCCGTGCCGTAAATTAACAAAAGGCATTGTCAAAATGTTTGATAATGATTCTCTTCCTATTTCAAGCAAAAAGAATTGAGTGTCTGACTTCCAGCAGCGCAAGTTGACCTGCCACATCAGGTCAGGTCAATTGTCCACGTTTTTGTCCTTCTCCCTTACCTAACATTACTGGGTGTCGCCTGCAAAGTAATGATCACAATAATTTGAATTTTGGTACATATTTTCATAAGACTTTATACTTGACATCTATGCTTCAAAATCTGAGCTGTGCTTATTATTTCTCGGTAAAACCGAGGACTTATTGATAACCCCGCGTACATGTATAAAGTCTTATATAAATGTGTACCAAAATTCAAATTATTGTGGTTATTACGTTGCAGGTGACACCCAGTACCTTTATGTAAGGGATAACAAAAAAAAGTGGAAAATTGAGCTGCGACCTGAGGTGTGCGGGTCAAACTGTCTGATCACACTTCACCCTTCTTTTTCTCGCCACCTACCTTCTAATTCAGAAAAAACGAATGCCTGGAAAGTAATGACTGCAATGATTTGTAATTTGGAGGATATTGATAAAAGGCTTCATACTATGAAGTTGTGCCTCAAAATCTGAGTTGTGCTTGTTATTTCTAGGTGAGGCCGAGAACTTATTGATCACCCCTCGTATATTGGTCTATTTTCAACAAGGGACAAAAAATTCAAACGCCGCTATGTCAACGTCGGTAGCGGTAACGTTCTTGACTCAGACTGTTATTCAAATAACATACTTCCTAGCTTAATGGCTTTTAAGTTAGGAAAGAAAAGAAATAACAATTTGCCACTGCATGAGAGAACAACCAGAGAGTACAATACACTTCATTTTGATCACATTACATAACTTTGCTTTATTCATTTTGATCATTGAAAACAAAAGATATGTATACTTACTTCCAAAGAGATTGGACAATACTGATTCAGTTTTGGCAAAAGGTGTTTAGCTATACTTAGTCAAATAGAAATATAAGTAGCTGCAATTTTGGTGTATATGTCAGCATGGAAGAAATAGATTGGCAATGTCCGGCATTACATACATAAAGCTAGGGGCACAACCCGCCGTACTTGCAAGTGCGTGCTGTCTACGTGCCAAAACGTGGGCAATCTTTTGGTATCCGTAAGTGGTAAGTACCGTCTCCGTACGAACACGTGGCGATTCCCACGGATTTGGGAGCACGCAGACACGCCGTAGAAATTTAAGTGCATGCAGAACTTTCTCTGCGTTCGGGCTGCGGATTCGCCCTCCGTACGTGCCAGTACGGGCGACGCACCTGCCATGTACAGACCGAACGTTTTCAGGAATACGTATACGTGGCGGACGTGGCCTCCACAAAAAACGTACGGACAAATTGCACGTACGGCGGGTTGTGCCCCAGGCTTAAGGTATACAGTACGGTTTCGTATGCTTAAAACATCAATGCATCCATCTCAAAAATTAGGCTATCTAGTTTTAGACTTCAGTTAGCATTGTCATAGCTTTTGTCTAATGAAGATGGGCACTTTTATCTTGCTGAACAAAAAGTGGCACGAACTGAAGTGAATTTGCATAGTTTTTTTGACTGGCACTGTGAACTTTTTGCAAAATTAAAAAACTGCACAACAAGGCAAAAATTGTTGAATATTTCACTGAATATATTGAAGATGTTAGATACAATAATACAGTTCCCACTTTTATCATTTCATGATAAATATTTGCAAAATACTGATTGCTTCACTTTTAACAAATCAACTTATTATAATATGGAGATAATATAATCTTTTACCAAATTTTGTGTAAGGCTACATTTTTTCTTTTGGGGCTGTCAAATGCTTTCTACAATACAAGAAAAATTTAAGGAAAAATTGTCCTTTGAACATAGAATATTACCTAAAATTATAAAATTCACATGTCACATTAAGTCATACATAGTATCATATAATGTGAAACATAACATTTCAAAGAAATTAAACATTCTGAAATTTCAATTCGAGTTTTTTTCACATAGTTGATTGGCTGACTATACCCTTTTCACGCAGCGGACATGATAGATCAAAACTGTGTCCAATGTGGCAAACAAAAGACTATCCATCACAATAAGCAGTTGAACCAATTATAGCATGGCAATTATGAAATTGACCAATAAGAGAATGACTGCATGTCTGTCAAATATTTGTATTATCATGTTTTATTTTGTATCAGTCTCTAAATTGTTACATCTTTCAGTCCATAACACAAATTATGATATTCATAATTTCATCATATATTGTGAAAATTCGTGTAGTTGGGGGAAAACTAGAAAAGTAAATGGGAACAAATTTGAGAAATAAGTTTTGTCTGTTTGCCTCATTGACCTAGCTTTTTATCTATTATGGCCGCGGCGTGAGAAAGGTGTATGATGATGATGATGATCTATATGTTAGGCACCAGACTTCTCCAGACCATGTAAATAACTGTTTACAAGTGGAAGGATCCTCCAGTTGTCTGTTGCCATGGTAACAACAGCTGCGGAGTCCGTTGGTTTCACCTTCATGAGAAGATGCGTGCGTGGGGGGAGGACAATCCCTACCAGGTGTTCCACATCTGAAAAAAAGTGATAAATTTAAAGTTAGAGTGACCAGTCAAACCAGTTTAGCTCAAATAAACTCAATGAACAGTTTAGTTACTCTTCGTAACAATGAAGACAGATGATATGTATAGTATTTACAGGTTCATTGTACTGGGGAAATTCTCCTAGTTTTTATCCACATGCAAAATGAACAGTGGACAATGGTGTAATGTCCCATCCTAAGGACTGCAACAATTTGCAGATTGCACAGTAACAGTAACATACAAAAAATCTAAAATATTCTGTATACCCAATCAAACCTATGATTTTGCTGAGTTGCAATATGTTTTCCCACTAGAAAAAAACACAACAAACAACATTATTATATATACATATAATATCCTACCTTCTTGTTTGACAAGAAATGGTCCCAGCTCTCTTTCCAGCATGCAGTCCACAGCTTCTGCCTCCACAGTCAGACAGCAGACTGACTCTACACAACCGTTGTCTGGGCTAGGCTTGTGGCTAGACAGATTGAAAATGAAGACAGATTTTTGTGCATGTTTTGTTTAATATCAAAACATAATAAGTATAAGGGCACACTGCCAAGTACCAACAGTTATTTTTGAATGATTTTTGTCATAATTTCAGGTGCCATATTTGCAATTTTAAAATTATTAATCTTGGTCCATGACACATGATATGTCCATCAAGTGAGATTCTTATACTCAATAATGATCCATCACACCTCACCTAGTCCAAATAATGATCCATCACATAATATGAAATAAAGAAACAAATATGCTAACTCTTGGAATAAGATTTGCATGGATGCATCAGATTCTGTAAAATGATCCCCGCTAGGGGTGGGTACCGGTACAGAAAATTCAGGTCCAGGTCCGGTTCAGGTCCAAAGGATTAGGTCCAGGTCTGGACCTGAACCTGGACCTGATGCAGTATGACTCATACCAATGGTCCATTTTACTACAAAGAAATCTGTTTGGTGAAGTATTAGACTCACACTGGCGCTTTAAAATTATACAACGCTAACTGCACCGGTACGATTGGCTGTAAAACTTGGTAGAAATTATTATAAACTCTACTCTACTTCACTCTTGTTATTTTCTTCCATCTACAAGCGCAAAAACGTGTGAATGCCTGATAAAATAATCTGTTAATTTTGTAATCGGTCCAACATTCGGTCCACCTAATTTTTTCAGGTCCGGTTTTTCTGGACCGGTCCAATACGAAAAACAGGTTTTGTACCGGTACGCTGTACCGATACCCAGCCCTAATCCCCGCCATTGGGAAAATTCACCTGAAATCCTTGTAAGAATAGTACAATGTATATCATTGGATAATAAATTCACATGCCACATGCATAACAGACATAGCAGCTGTGACTTACCTGTCTTCAGCTGTCTGCTGCTGCTGCAAGTGGATGTGCTCCCACAGCTGCTGAAACAGCTGCAGTTTCTGGGCACCTGGAACAGCCAGGGGCAGGAACAGGTCTCGGAATGACAGCTGCAGGACTGGCAGGTGCGCCGCACACGTCTTGCCGTCTTCAGTGCTGAAGTCACAGCTGTATCAGGTGCAAAACATGACGACATAAAACTTAGCACAGTCATGCTTTTGATACGATGACAACATTGCAAATTTGCAAAATGTTGCACAATAACAGAAACCTTGAGGATTCTGTATGATTTTAACTTGTTGCATAGTAAGGAACTACTAATTTTGTCAATTTTCCCTGAAGGTTTTTCTTGCTTGGTTCAACTTAAATCTCTGAGCTGTCTTCAGGATATACAAGGCCCAATTCTTATCAGCATTGACCATGATGGTAAAATCTGAATAACATGTTAGCCCTATAGTTTTGGCTATAGTATACTGTAAATGCAGAAATGTTCGCGGTGGATTAATGTTCGCGGTTTTCGCGGCGGCCGCTTCACCGCGAATTTAAAACCACTGCGAACATTTTTCTATAACAACGTACAGTAAGAGACTGCAGTGTATGGTGCTACAGCGAAATTAAAACCACCGCGAAAAGTCCATTTTCCAGCTACCGCGAAATTAAATCCCCACGAAGTTAAATGCATTTACAGTAACTGTTACAGTTCTATATGGGAATGACAGTTTTTGCCACTTCTTCAAATTCATACCTCCACTTCGAGTCAAGGCTACTGTATGATAATTTGTTGCCCAATTTGTTATTTTATCTCTCATCATGTTTGTTCACCATTTCTGGAGGGAAAAAAATTCTTGTTTCTTTTTTTTTTCAAAATGAAGCAAAAACAGTACCTGATGGTAAACTGTGTAGGTACTGGCTCCAGTGGTTGAAATGACAACGTAATGGTTTTGCAGTCTTTTTCGGGCTTCATAGAGTCCTCTCTACTAATACAGGAAACATACGTATCTGTAGCAGAGAAAAGAATAGGGCTGGTTTACATTTTTCATTTAGTATTAGTAATGACTGTCTATGACCGACATGCAAGCTGAATACAAATGTATTACTATTCCTACTAAGGCCACGTTGCTTTGATTATATGGATGACATCTGCGCTTGCGCTGCGCTCGTTTTCGACCACACAACAAATTGTGCAAAGCAGATGTAAAATGAGCACAAATATTCCGTAGATTGAAAAAAAAGTATCAGAAAACAGATAAATAATGCCATAGAATGCCAAAATGAATCTAAAGTCAAAGAATAAGATGTGAAAGGACAGAAAGAAAAAAATCTATTGTTGGTTGGGGGAGGTACCAGTACAGAAATTCAGGTCCTGTTCTGGTCCAGAGGAAACTTGAGAACTGGCAATACTCAAAACAATGGTAATTGGTCAATTTTGCTACAAAGGAATCTGTTTGGTGGATTATTGGACTCCCACTGCATTTTGAAATCCCATCTCCATGTAATAAAGGCTAAAACAAAGAAAAAAAACTGTCGCTGTACCTTTGACTGTAGAACTTCTGACTTGGTGCAATTGACTATAAACTCTACTTGACTTCGCTCTTGTTGTCTTCTTGGCCCCCTGGTTAGACCCCAAATGGCTGCCGACATATTAGTGTTTCCATTTTTTGTAATTGGCGAAACCTGTTCCTCTGGGGTTTTTTTCAGGTCTGTTTTTTTTCGGATTGGTCCAAGAAGAAAAGAATGTCATGCACCCGTATGATGTACTGGTCCCTACACCTAACTGTTGGTATACCATACTATGTGTGTTTAGTTCTATGTTCAACCTTACTGGCCACTTTGATTTCATACTGAAGGCAACTTTTTTTTTTGGCCAAACTTTTTTTTATTCGCTCGCTCACATCAGTTTTGGAGTTCCTGGAGGATGTCATCCATAAAATCAAATCAACATGGCCTAACTGCGAAAAAGAGACAAATTCAGAGCTGAAGTAACTAGCAGGTCAGAAACGCCACCTAGTGTTACATGTGAAAACTGCATGTTCTTTGACATCGTTTGCCAAAGACACTAGTCTAGTAGTTGTAGTAAAGCCATATGGTGTATTACAGCACCATTGGGTTTACACAATTATTATGTACATGAAATCCCAACATATAGTGTACATAGTGCCATACAATTCACCTCTTATCAATAGATAACAACGGTTACAACGGTAACAACAACATGAAATGAAAAGCATGAACAAGAAAATGGTTATTCATAAATTAAAGGCAACCTAAGCAATATCACATAATGTTAAGAGTGGAAATATTCTGAATAAGGCAGTCTGTATAATATTGACATCTAATGCACTATTTTAGCACATTGACATCATTATTTCATAAATTGAGCCATTAAAAACAGCGCGAGAATGAGTTGCTCAAGGATTCCAGATCAAGTCCTTATTTTTTGGGGGTACAATAATAAGGAATATCCTCGTGCAACTTGTCTCTGGGCTGTTTTTAACCGCTCAAAGTATCAAATTATGATGTAAATGTGAGAATACAGTGCAGTAGATGTCAATATCATGCAGATTGCCTTATTCAGAATATTTCCACTTTGACGCTGTAATATTGCTTAGGTTGCAAATCTTAGGTTGCAAATCTTAGGTTGTAATCTCAAACAAATAGACAAATAAACAGAAAGTATCAAGAAAAGCACAAACCTTTCACTTGTGCATACTTGTTGTTTGTCTGTACATGCAGTACCAAGGCATACAGCCTGCTGTAGTCTGGGTCTGCATCTGTGTCCTAAATAAAAAAAACAAAAACAAATAAACAAACAATGCATAAATTGTACCATGTCTACTGTGCAACACATTTTTGAGTCTTTTATGAATTGTGCGGCACTATTTTCTTTAAAGTACAGTCAAACCTGTATTAGGGGCCGCCTCTACAGAGGGGCCACCTGTCCATAGTGACCACCTTTTGTCGGTCCCTTGTGTATTTTATCTACAAGTTACCACCTCTATACAGAGGCCACCTGTCTATAGTGGCCAAATTTGTCCGGTCCCTTGAGTGGCCGCTATAGACAGGTTTGACTGTATTTGGTTTTTACTAAATTTCAAGGACTTCCTTGAGAGCTTTACAATTCTTGAGTATGTCTACCAATAGCTTTGTAACATACATTAATGATCTTGTTGTATTTTGTGAAAGAGAGACAATTAGCCAGAGGAGAAGTGGCTGGCAGGTCAGAAGTGCCACCTAGTGTTAACTGTGAAAACTGCACATAAGACATTTCATCATTACATGTATAAAGTACACACCTCAAGCATGTTAAAGACTCCACTACCCTTATGGAATTGGGTGTGAGTGAACTAAACCCAAGAGCAGGGTTGTAGCCAGCCTGAAATCATTTTCAGTCCCCTTGATTTTGAATGGGAATCCTTTCAAGCACCGAAGGTATGGTGTGACATTGCGCGTCATTTCTAGGGGGGGCTCGGTCCCAGAAAATGTTTAAATCAAGACCCTCTGAAACACTATTTCCTGCATTTTGAAGTGCAAATTTTGCTTATAGACTAATCTGTTCAATAGCATCTGTTTTGGTGAAGAAGAACACATTTCAGTTTTTTTTAATATCTTTACATATCAATTTTTGTCTGTTCCAGGGGACGGAATGGGGAAAACGTTTTTCAGTCCCCAGCTGCAAAATTCCTTCAAAGGACTGAAGGACAGGTGCTGGCTACAACCCTGCCCAAGAGTGTAATACTACATGCTTGTATGTAGTCTATGCTTACACAGATTGTAAAAACTGTACAAAACTGGTGCGTTATGCTTAAAGGCGGTTTGGCGGCTATGCAGAACAAACAGTGTCCTGTTTGAAAGGTTACTCACAAAGTGAAGGTAGTACTTGATATGGATGGCAGGCTGGTATGTGGAGGCCTGTATTCTCTCAAGGTATGTTGACAGCAAGTCTGTGGTAGGAATAAGAAAATATAGATATTAGATACTGAAGAGATATATTAAGCAAAATCCTTCAGAAAGTTTATTTTCTATGACTGGTTGAAATATTATTCTTCTTCAACGATTATGGGTCAGCAATTTTGTCATGTTCCACCTTTTTTTTTCTTACAGTTAAATCTCATGCATCTAACTTAAAGTATTGACTCTTCCAGTTGATTGTGGGGACACTGAAAGAAAAGTTGTGGATGTCAGTCAAAACGTCAGGAAGAAATCTCCGTATATGCACCAGTTGTGATCTCTAAGCATATTTAAATGTAAGACAGTTGAACCCCCATGGTTGGACACTTCTTGGCTAGTTTTTGATACTGTCTTATTTGACCCGTAAATCTGCTTGGATATCAAATCAGTTGTAGAGATTAATTCGTCTTTACATATTGTCTACCTGTATGTCTAACATACATCAATAGCTCGTGGCAAAGGAACACAAACTGGTTTATATGACTAATTGAATATTTGTAAAATCTTAAAAGCAAACCTTTTTCATGAATGTTTAAATCCTCTGGGCCCTCTGACTTTGACTCAGCTGAAGGATCATCTGGCACTCTGTATTGAAAGAATACAGAATCTGACTGTCAAAAATTGATGTAACAATAAATCTATAATTACCATTAGTAAAATGGTTATGTTATCATTTATTATTTCATTATTTATTCAAATTGCAACAAGGGCAATACAATGTGGACACATAGGCAGCATGCTGATATCGTGACCACATACATACATATACAATACAAATCATAACGCTACACAACAATGGCATAATCAAGAACTAACAACATATCTAACATGTTCATCTAAAATCAGTCTACAATCTTATTTACAATATACAATTCAAGTCATAATTGCTTCATATCACAAAAATAGTTTGTTCACAAGTTCGGAGATCAGAGGTCATCTGAAGGAAAGGCTATATACAAACAATGTTGGAACTTCCACGGGCGACATCGCATATCTAAATAGCTAAAATGGTTATGTTCCGGTTTGTGTGTATGTGTGTGTTAATGTGTGTGCGTGTGTGTTTGTGTCTGTGCATGTGTGTCTGAAAACAGCAAAACTAGAGAAGCTGTATATATGATATTTGGCAGGTGAGTGTTGTCAAAACAAATTGGACTTCCATTATGGGCCTCCTAGCAGCTTTCTATGCTAGTGCTACTGTAGAACATACATTTTTCATATCTTTTGATATAACATTACGTCTTTGAAGCCGGTTATAAAACAGGTAACATATAACATGTAACGTCAAAATGTGGGATTTAGCTAGGGTGAACCCAGTCTGGACAGAGCTACATGGAAGTGTGGTGTGAAGACTACCCGACTGCTGCCTACCCGTCTCAGGGAACCCAGTAACAGTAGAGAGTCAAATACTGGAGACTACTGCTACTACTTTACTGGCAGGTGTCAGTACCTACCTGGTAAGTTTGAGCAGAGGTTGAGTGATTTGTACAACAGGTGCTGCAGGTGGGAAGGTGCTGCCACCTGCAGGCAAAAACAGGTGCGCATTTTGATGCGGTTGCATACTTTAATCCGAAAAAAAAACACGGAAATAAGAATCACAGGTTCTAAAGTATTATATTCAGCTGTCCAATACGCGACAATCCAATCTCGTTGGGAGGTCTCGCGAGACTGTAATCTGGCCGCGCGCACGCGTGATTTGACAGTCGGACGGTAACAGCCTTTAGCAGCCCAGCGGCTAACAATGGCTTCTCCCAGCATCGACTCGATCGAGTCAACAGTATTTCCCTGATGATGTGAATTTCGATCGCGACGCGTTGATCTGAAAAAGAACAGCGAATGCCAAACGTTATACATTTGCAGACACACCCACTCATCACGTATGAAGTTAACCAATAAAAAGTTGCCCACAAAGCCGCCGAAACCATGCTAGATTTCTACCCAGAAGGACCCTACGTCGATATGTTCACGTTTTTGTGGAGTTTCATCCGGCGAAAACTGAAATCATAGACATAGTCGGAAAAGTGACCCCGTCTTGATCAAAACGAACACGGAAACACGCCCCCCTCCCCAACTCACGTACGTGTAAACTCCCAAAGTCGATATGTTGCCATCGACTAATTTACGGTCAAAATCGCCGAAAGTCTTACGAGTTTGGATCTACAAGGATCCAATGATGGTACTTGTACGCTTTTGTGGGATATTTTTACGGCTTGAGCCAAACTTATCCGAGTAACTACAAGTAAGGCGACGCGCCTATATGCACGTTTTTCTCACGACAAGCAAGCATAAACCGCCCGTCAAAAATTGTGAAAATGACCAGAAATTTGCAAATTTACAGCACGATATCGAGTCCATAGGTTCACAACAATATTATCTGCTCATGGCATGCCGATTTACCGGCGGATGTTTCCAAATAAAAGCACAACGAATCTCTGAAGTTGACTCGATCGAGTCGATGCTGGGAGAAGCCATTGTTAGCCGCTGGGCTGCTAAAGGGGGCACACACCAGTTTATTTGGGGGTTCAAATGGAGGCGGCACACCCTCAAGTCTAGCGACCATCTCTTCCAGGGAATTATCCTGAAGGAAAATAACTGTATATGGGGTGAGAGGATATACCTTCAGCTACAAGACCAACTGAGTTTCGATCCTTCAACTTCTCTAATTTTGAAAAATTATAGGGAAAAAACATTATTTTCATGTCAAAAATGATGCACAAAATCGGGCATTTTCGCATTGGATAAAACAGATGAAGAAGATTTTTCCGGCAAGTACGACTGATACTGCCAGAAAGAGGAAAATCTAAAGACTAATCCAGCCAATTATAAAGAAAATTCTAGTACTACAGTTTTTTCAATCATCCACGGCGCGCGGCATTGCAACTTTGCTTGACACAGCGCTTCAGAGCTAAATCTAGGTCACGGGCCTCTTTACATTCAGGCGTAGGGATATCGCGGAAGCAACGCGCGGACCAAAACACAATTTGCACCAAAAGCACACCATTTCCTACGCTTTTCAGCCATGTAACCGTTTAATGTCATTTCGCAGGAAATAATGAGAAATGTCAACTCAAACTTGGGCCCTCGGAAGCCTTTCGTCACTTTTTGGTCGCGGACTACCACGGACCCCGGTCGCGGAAGAACTGGGGTGTGCACCGTTAAGGCTGTTACCGTCCGACTGTCAAATCACGCGCGCGCGCGGCCAGATTACAGTCTCGCGAGACCTCCCAACGAGATTGGATTGTCGCGTATTATAATAGTGGTAAAGATTTGGTGTGCAATACCTGTAGTAGACAAGGATGAATGCATTACCTGTGACCAGTTTGGTAAGACTGGTGGCAGTATGGGCTCTGTTGTCAGCTGACACAGCCAGGAGACTGGATAACTGGATGACAGGATTTAAAAAAAAAACACATACTTGTCAGTACTATCAATTATTTCTAGACAAATTATAGAGTGAATAAACAAACAGTTTTTCTGACCACTTTTAGAAAACAATCAAACCTGACCACCATCTCTAAACTACATTGTGTGTTATCTTACATTCTATTGACAAACTTAAAATTGCCAACAACATGCATATGTACAGTGTACTAGACAGAACTTGACAAAACATGCCACCAAAAGCTCAAATTTTAGATCTAGAGGTGATAAGTGAAAAGAACTTTTAATTGCTGGAACTGTACTATTTCCTTTTTAAACAATTGTTAATGTCTAAAGTGCACAAACAGATTGTAACAACTGTTTGTGTGTTGAGTTTCTTTACATTGGTTTTGACTTGAACATTGGGCTATGTCAGCTCTCACCTTATCAAAGGACAGGTTGGTTAGAAGGGTGTAATAGAGCCGTGCCTGGTCCCGGACATCAAGGTCATCGTACAAGGTCAACATGGCGTACAGAACATCTCCCATCTCTGTCAGAAAACAGAAGACAATTCAAAAGGCATAACAGAACTACTGGTAGGAAGCATTTGCAAGTAAATAAATAATGTTTATTTTCACATGTTCTAGCCTAACAAACTTCTGCTCTGTTTCTTCTTACTCAAACACATTCATGTAATTATACTATATTACATAATTATATAGTAACCAGCCCCTCCAGCTCTGTCCTGTCTGCTACACCTCCAGTTACCATAGTGACAGCTGGCTAGTCCAGGTTATTGACCTTATCTCTTCTGAATAGATGAGGAGGAAAGAAAAAAGACAGAGTTTAGAGCAAATATATTTTACCTGGAGGTAAAGATAAATATGCAATGTAGTCAATTTTTTTTCACTAAAACTAGTGTGGCTTTCTTCAACATCTCAGGGTTGAAGTATCTTATCTACACTCATTCAATAGTTTACAAATTATAAATTTGATGGACCAAAATTAATAATGACCTTTGAAATACTGTGTACTGGGGTGGTTCCTCATGACGGCTGCACACACAGACAGGAGGGCGTGGCCACGGTGCCAGCTCCCCTCCTCACACAGGGGCGTGGTCTGGAGCAGGGTCAGGAGGTACAGCACTGTGGGCTGGGGAGGGGGGGCGGTAACAGTTATATAATAATTCACACAGGGGCGTGGTCTGGAGCAGGGTCAGGAGGTACAGCACTGTGGGCTGGGGAGGGGGGCGGCAACAGTTATATAACAATTCACACAGGGGCGTGGTCTGGAGCAGGGTCAGGAGGTACAGCACTGTGGGCTGGGGAGGGGGGCGGCAACAGTTATATAACAATTCACACAGGGGCGTGGTCTGGAGCAAGGTCAGGAGGTACAGCACTGTGGGCTGGGAGGGGGGCGGCAACCGTTGCAGAACAATTTACAAAATTGGACAAAATCTGAAACAAAATCAGCCCTCAAATTAAGCATAGTTAACCATACAGAATTCACGCTCCTTTACTGTAACTTAATAGCATTTTGCGATTTAATCCCTAAAACCTTAAAGATTAGAATCCTGATAGGTACTTTGGTTTTAAGCTAACTTTAAGCTTACTCATTATCCAAGTCTTCTCCAAACGTTTGTATGGTTTGTATTTCGTATTGTATGACCAAAAAAATCTACATAGCTTTCATAATATTAATGATTAACATTGTATTCAATCATTTCTTAATTACCCCATATCTTGGGGAAATTTCTGTATATTATTCTGTATATATATTTTTCATCAAAATATGCCCAGGAACAAAAACAATTCGAATGATCTCATAGTCCCACCCACCTCTGTCAAATAATAGAAATGCAAAATGAAAACCCAAAAGTGGATCCGAAATATTCGACAGAAATGCAGAGACTCTGTAATTGGTCAAACTGCTAATTGTGATGGACAGACAAAATCGGTCTATTCTTCTATAGCTCCTCTATCGTCAATAAATTGACTCTCCTCTTCTTTTACCTTTGGGTCTATCTGTGTCATGGAAGCAGCCTTCTCCAGAATCATCATGTAATGTTCCAGGTCTGCTATCACATCCTTAGGGGAGGACTTCACTGTGTGGGTGGTAAGGGCACCCAGGATCTCAACTGGCATGGGGCTGGAAAAAAGTTGTAAATAAAAGAAAGTTGTTATCCATACACACATGATAGAAATATCATACACAAGGTGTTTTTAATGGGACTACATGCAATTACTAGTATCGATGAAGGTTAGACACCCAGGTAATAAGGTATGCCAAAAACAGTTACTCTAGACACTGGATATGATTTATTTGGAAATCATATTCAGTAGCTTGAGTAAATGTTTTTTGGCGTATGCTGTATAGATTCATCACACATTGATAGACTTTTTTGTGTGTATGACCTGTATAGAATACAATATCATGTATTCAATAATTATTGTAGTGTTCAAGCAGATCATTTCCAGACATATCATGCAAAGTTTCAAGTCTTGCACTTAACAAGAAATACAGGTGGGACATATCATAACGGGAAATAAAGATGAGCATTCTCACTTCGTATGCTGGTATTTTGATAGATTCATGCCATTTGCCTTTAATGCCCACTACCTAATTGCTAAGGCCACTGACTAGCCCCTTGCACTTTGTTCACTTTTTCAGGTACATTAGAGCTGAATAAAGGAGTGCCAAAGCTTAAAGGCAATGTATTTCAACAGGAAAAATAGAATAAAAAGAATAAAGAGAATGCACTCTACCTGTCTGGAGTGAGCTCTTCCACGCTGTCCAGTAGGTCAATGGTATGTGCCACAAACTTGGGGTGGAACAGTACCACATCTAGTAGTAGTCTGGGGGGTATGGTACAGAAATCATTATCATGATAGAAAAAATCAAGGAGACTCCACTAACATTGAACATGTAATCATAATGTTAACTTCTATTTTAAATCACTGTGAGACAGTAACTGACTAAGAGTGATGCAGAATACACTGTCATATTTTTTTTATGTAATGCCCTTCGACAAATAGATTTTTAGAACTACAATTTCAATTTCAATGTCTGAATCTGGATTTGGATTTTTCAACAGAGGCATTATTATGCAACAAACACGAATTATCCTATGGAAACCAGTGACATACAAGGAGATACTCATGATGTATTGTAGAATACAAACCAATTTAGTTTATCTGTATGAAACCTTATCATCAGGGTATGGTAAAATATGATATGTTATGGTACAGCACAGTATGTACGTAACTATACAGTATGACAGGATATAGACAGGTATACTTGAAATCTTGCCATGAAGTTGAAAAAAAAATGTCAGCAAGTGCAAAATATAGTAACAAAAAATTGGACATCTAACAAGTGTTTTAAATAGTCTCTCATACAGCCTCCTAAACGAAACTTACCGTTGTATTTCAGCAGCCAGTGCTGGACTATGGTGCTGTCTGTAGTACTGAAACAGAGCCTGGAACAAGGCTTGTGCAGGCTGGCCCCCCACCCCCTGTTGTACTGACTTCTGCACACATACTAGGCTGTCAATCAACAACTGGAGGGAGGAGTCTGTGGAGAAAGAAACATACCTGGCTGTCAATCAACAACTGGAGGGAGGAGTCTGTGGAGAAAGAAACATATCTGGCTGTCAATCAATACCTGGAGGGAGGAGTCTGTGGAAAAGAGACATACATGGCTGTCAATCAACACCTGGAGGGAGGGGTCTGTGAGGAAAAGAAACATACCAGGCTGTCAATCAACGCCTGGAGGGAGGAGTCTGTGGAGAAAGAAACATATCTGGCTGTCAATCAACAACTGGAGGGAGGAGTCTGTGAGGAAGCAAACAACAAGGCTGTCAATCAACACCTGGAGGGAGGAGTCTGTGAGGAAGCAAACAACAAGGCTGTCAATCAATACATAGAGGAAGGAGACAGTGAGGAAAGAATATACCTCACTGTCAATCAATACCTAGTGGGAGGAGCTTGGAGAATTGCAACTGTCAATCAACACCTGGAGGGAGGAGTCTGTGGGGACACAAAACTGGCTGTAGATTACATTTTGTTTGGTGGAGTCTGGTGAAATATAACAGCCTTTTTTGTTTCTTCAGTTCAGGTTTCATTTTTCTTTGAAGCAAGTACAAGTATTCAACAAGTTTTCAAAGAAATGTCAACCTTTTGGTGAATTTTGTCTTTCTTTATCTAGCAACAAGAACAGCAGTGTGGTCCAAGGACATATACAATGTAAGGATATGATCTTATATACCACATGGTGTTGTTCAAAATCCCTGAGATGCTCCAACATAGTTCCCTTGGGAAAGGCACTTAAATCTAGTTAGTGAAATCTCCTAGATAGAAGTTAAATGTAGGACCTGTGTTTGAGGAGAGCCACACCTCCAGCATGTAAAGGAATCTACCACACTTATCAAAAAGGGTAGGGGTCCTTCCCAGTTAGTGGTTCAAATAGATATGCCAAAAATAGTTACTCAAGCAACTGGATATGGTTGACACTGACGAAGGAAAGTAGATTCTTTCCGAAACGTCTGACCGTTTCAAAACCATATCCAGTTGCTTGAGTAACTATTTTTGGCGTATCTTATTACCTGGATGTCTAACCTACATCGACGTGTTCAAATAGATATGTCTGGATATGCAGAAACATATCCATAATCCAAAGCAAACAATAAATAAACAAACAGAAATGTGAGCCATATGAAACATTACCAATACCTGGAGGTGTGTTGGTGGCATAGTACAGACTGATGGCCCTGAGTTTGGTCACCATCTCTGTCATGTGGTCAAATATCTGAGGAAACAGCTGAGTGACCAGTGGACCCTGTAGTCTGGCTGGGATGACCTCAAATGATGTCTACAAAACAAGTATAAAAACGTTTATTGATAATGATAAATAACATCACGAAAAAAATTGAAGCCTTAGTATTGCTACAGTCACAATTAGAAAAGGGGACCTGCCAAGCAGTTCACGGGCTGTTTTTTTCCACTTTTGGATGTGACCCTACATGGCTTCATCTGGGGATGCCCCTATAACGCTAACAAGCTATATTCAGGCATGGTCAAGCCCCTTTCTTTTTCAACTTTAATTGAAAATGACTTGTTACTGCTGAATGCATATGACATTTTGTGATATACTCTGATTCTAAAAGATTGACAAGTGAATTGACCATTAGATATCAAGGATACATAAAGTAATGGGCATTTATGTAAGATGTATTAAGAAACATTGGAGCTAATAAGCATGGAACACATTTGCACTCAGCATTTGCATCGGGAAACAGTATGATAGCAATGCACACTGCTTTGCACGCTGCTACTAGTGGACTAGAGCACTGTTGCAGTGATGGCACCAAAGCTGTGTGGCCCACTGCTGGCTACAGAAATGAAGATGGGCACAGCCTATGCACCATCTGGTGTAGGAAAAATGCAAACTGACCTGTTTGTCAGTGGTATAGTGTAGTACCCAGTGCCAGCACAGTAACCTCTGTAGTACAGGCACACACGGGTGGTTGGCGAACGTCAGCAGTCGTCTCAACAACAGGTCCTCATCTACATCACTCAGCAGGTCTGCTCCAAACTGACTCTGATGGCAATATAATTATCAGTTTTATACAATGAGATAAATAATATTTGAGTACAATATAACATACAATTTGAAAGGACAGTTAACGCAGTTTTCATGAAAATAAAGATTTACATGAAAAACCTCTGTCTGTGACAGTCTATATAGTATAAGAGAACTCAGAAAGTTTTTTTGCTTTACAAACCTTTAATTGTAGGACTGTGTGCAACAATCCAATGTCAGTTGTAGCCACATGGTTCAGAAACTGGGACTTGAAAGTCTGAAACAATAAAAAAACAATAATAAATCAAAGATTAAATATCTATGATATATCTAGAGTTTTTGTAAATATTAATGCCATTGCTTTATTTGATCAACACAATGTCATATTAAAATCTCTCAACTTGAACTTTGACAGTAAACTTCCTTAAAAATTTAAACATTTGATTAAGAAGCTGGAAGTCACTAGTGAACAGCATTACTGCCCCTACGGCCACATGAGCTACGGGACGAATCTCAATCTCTTAAGAAGCAAAAGCACTTTAAGCTGTTATTTCAAATAAGTTTCTATTGAACTTACAGAAGCTGACAGATCAGGAGACATGTCCACACAACTGATGAGCTGTCTCAGCACAAATGCCTTTCCTGCAGAAGTCAGTAGGGGGAGATGCTCCACTACCACTGAGATCACACTCTTCAGTTCCTTGCTCTCCAAACCTTTGGTATCAGCACTTGATTCTCTTTCCTTAAAAGTTTTTAAAAATTGATATGATGATATACCAATAATGTTAAACTGAAATGTTTCCTTTTTGCATTTGCAGAAAAAAGGGAGAATGCTAGTTTAGTACACATTTATCTGTGGATTAACCTATATTTCTTGAAAACTGGGTATTTAGTGGAAGAATTGTGATTCTAAGCAACCCTTTGCTGACTTGATATCCCTAAATGTTATAATTATAAAAAAATGACGGGTATATAGTAGGCCATTCCAAGGATAAAGGTGAACTTGAATCAATTGTAGGAAAAAAAAAGGTGTAAAATGAAAACTTTCAATAATAACTATGTTCAAGGGAACTTAGCTCACCATTTGTAGCAATGGGAATGTACTGCTGTCCACCTTTTCTGGTAGACATATTGGCTGGAAGGTGGTGAAAACATTGAATTAATCCTAAAAACACAGGGGCAAATGCCATGAACATTAAGAAAAGTGTGTATACCGGTATTTACAAGCAATATGATGTTTCAAAAGCACAACTTTGAAATTATCTTAAAAAACATTTTTTTTTTTACCTTAAATGGTTCTACTCTCCCTGCCAAGAGTTCTGATAATTGAGTCTTTTCTGTCCTGAAAGAGGAAAACATATCAAGAATGTAAGCATAACGACAGACCGGTACCTATGCAGCTATGTTGGCTGTCAATCAAAATTAGTGCTTCAACCAACGAGAGAGTGGCCAACGTTTTGCATTTCTATGTTTTAGTTTTGCACCTCTATAGAAGTGGGCAGGGCCATGGAATCAGTCTATTGTTTGTTTTGGACATACATATTAGAGACTATGTGTAACACATGATATAACACACAAATCACTGTTTCAAAACTTACACTTCTGTCTCCTGTAGAATACTCTGCATAGCATTTTTCAAAACTGTCACAAACAGCATCTGAATAAGAAAAAGCAGAATGATTATCAATAGAAATAAGAATTTCTTCATTAACATTTAGACAAAAATGAATTCTGTTTCTTTGTTCATTTATAAGAAGCTCCATCTTAAGATTGGAATTCCGTTTTTCCCATTTTGAAATGTGCTAATATTTTCAATATAAAAGCACTTGGTGCAAAGTCTTTACATATGATTGACAAGTATGATGTACAGTTGTGAAATATGATAATAACTTTCATGAATATTCATTTTGAAAATTTTCTTCCTTCAGGAATTCCTGCAGGAATTCCTGCAGGAAGCGTTTTTCCTGCAGGAATGCTGCAGGCATTCCTGCAGAAATTCCTGCAAGAGAAAGGTAAATTCCTGCAGGAAGAATGTTTCCTGCAGGAATGGCCTTGACAATGACAGGAAGCATTCTTTATGCATTTAATTTTGTTTTGAAACTGTTAAACAATGCATTAGATTTCATTGGATGTTTCAGACTTGACTTTAACTATGTATATAAAACAGATATATAATGGAGGCATTTTTTATTGTTTTGTTTTCCTAGTTTTATTGACTGTTGCTGGAGATGCCTGGCATTAGAAATAACTGACCTATGAATGAACTTCACTTCAAGAAAATGCATTTCCTTCAGTGGCTACTCATATTTTTCAGAAGTACAGAAGCTTGGGCATGGTTACTTCTTTCATTTTTTTCTTTAATTCTTTAACATCACCACTTAGGGTTTATTAGTATCTAAGCCAATTTGATTGTACATGTAGGTGCAAGTCAGGAACATAAACATAAAATTCATAAATTTCATGACAGGCCTAAGCTTCCCTTAAAAGTATAAATTCAATTATTGTAAATTGCACATGTACTGTAAGGGTAGGGTGCCCTAATAGGATAATCATTGGAGTCCATAAGAAAAGTACTGTACAATGAAAGTACAGTACTTTTAGTTACATGTTGTGTAAAAACCTTTATCCTATTATCAGTGCCAACCTGATGAAATTATTTTCGGAACTTCCAGTAACTATTTACTGAATTCTAAACTGTAGTAAATCAAATGATACATTCAGTTGGTGGAAAAGTAGATGACATGAACCGCCTTGTTTGCCATGCTGATAGCTGGTGTTTGGGTTATAGAAACCAACCACTGGCGGCTTTATCTCATGATGTACCCCTCAGGGTAAAACATTGATCCTTTATTAGCATATAGCCAGGTGGCATTCACCAGTCATATTTTATGTTAGTTATGACACTGTAACACAATATTAGAAGTGTCCCGAGCCGGGTGCGTGGACACCTAGAAATTCATTAAACACTGGTGCTAAATGAATCTTATTTATTAGGTTTTTGATACCTACTGGAGAGCTGTGTTTAATGAAGTTCTAAGTGCCCAATAGAAAATAATAATCAACCGTCACCAGATCAGATCAGATCACAGAACATTGATCAATCAGAACAACACCCTGTCCTCATCTGGAACTCTTTACATGCTCTAAAATCCTTGAGATTGGGACAAAGGCCTTTTTATCACAAGAGTGTGATATTATCACCTCCCCTCCCCTTTCTCACCTATCTTTAGAGAAGTCATTATATAATCTCCTTTGCACCTACATGAAGGTGTTTAAAGCCAGCAACAACAATGCGTGTATTGATTTATAATGACAGGTAATTAGAGACTGAAGTGAATGGTAGCTGCCTTATTCAGTGCCTCCACTGGTGTATAGAACAGGTCAGTATTTAACACTGCATAGAAGACTAAAGTTTACCCAAAGAGGTTTAACTACCTTGTAGATCACCAAGGAGTTTAGAATTCTCTGATCTCACTGACCTAACCTAGGTTTTACAGCAACCTTGGAATAGATATAATTTTTTACTATTTGCCTTTCAATTGGTAATCTTTTACTCTTGTCTTGGCTACCTTAGGTCTCTTGTTTAAGCAAGGGGCTTTTATCTTGGTTTCAGACAAAAAGCTCCTGATGATGGGTTTGAAGGCTGATACTGATAGCCAGAATAAAGCTACCATTCCAGAATGGCTATCAGTATCACATCAAAATATATACCACAGGCCTTCTACTCTTCAAAATCAACCAGGAAAGTTTGCCAACACGGAGGGTATTGATATGTAAAATTTGGGGTCCTGGAGTATCTTGCAAATACAAGCAATTTTTGTACTATAGAGCCAGGCGTTGAAAAGCAGAAAGGCCCACAAAATAACAACAAACTTTTTGATAACCAAACTTATTGATAACCTGGGCTTTATCTGGTCCAAAGAACCATTATCTTTTTGACTATTAATAAACTTGAAGCCCGCTATGAAGCTGTTTACCAGTATGATTCATTATAAGCCAGAAGGCCGACATAACCGCATTCCTCTGGAACAAAGAATTTGCCAATACTGTAACTTGAATAAGATAGAGGATGAGTGTCACTTTATTGTTTACTGTACTTTATACAACAACAAAAGAAACGTCCTCTTTGAAAATATACAAGATATGTTCCCTATTTCCAATACTTGAATACCACGGAAAAAAATTCATATTTCTCATGCAATTAGATCAACCATACATTATTGATTCCATCTGTACTTATATTTATAACTGTTTTAAGAGGTGAGAAGAAGTTGAACTTGTAAATACTGGAATGTATTAGTATTTGTAGAGGTGACAAGATACCTTTTTTTTAATCAAAATTGTACATTATCACTAGCGCTACAATCTGTACTTAGCTTGTTTGAGCACAAATGTACAATCAAGGTCATTGATTCATTATATAGAAACAACAGGCAAAAGTTTGTTCCAGAGATTATTTGTAGTTTCCAAATCCTATTACATGGGCCTGTATATAAGGCACTCACTTTCCTCTTTTTGGTAATTATGCACATTGTTATGCAGGTTCAAAGAAGGTCAGTTATTGTTAAGGCATGCTTCCCAATTAGCAAGTTGAATTAGCAAGTCCCACAGGGACTGTCCCAAAGCACTGGATGGAAAGATTCAGAACAGCTCCCTGAGATCAAGGAGGTTGCTTCTTGCTGAGATATTTCTATACTGAACTGCTTTTGAGCCAGATTAGAACTAGAAGAACTTCAAAATTGCAGAAACCTGAAAATTCACTTCTGGGATAGATTACAGGATTCGAATGGTTAAACCAGATCGGCAAATTAAGGAGTAATAAAAGCTCCTTGATCTCACCAACTTGATCTGGCCCTCTTTCAACCTCCTTGATCTGGCTCAACACTTTTGTTTTGAACTGCCAACTAATGGAAATCTTAGAATTCAGAAAAATGGTAAATTAGGTAGTGCTCTGCATTGCACTTTAGCCAACCTCTCACTTTACATAATATAATATAATATTATATACCATTGAAGCTTGGATCCAGGTTACATCCAGGTATGTGACGTCATACTTTGTGGCGTCACCCAGGAAAATAAAAGTTTTTAGATAATAATCTTATATTTAGGCCATGTTTCTGAATCAAAAATTTTTTTGAAACAGGATGTGTTTGAAGGCACTTGAAAGGCCATGAAAGAATGTAGCTTCTTACGGTTGCATAAGATAGTATTGTCAGCCTGCAAGATCCGCTTGGAGATTCTGATCATGATAGACAAAGAAGCACAGTGCAAATGACACAGTAGGGTTCGGAGGACACCAACTGACTAGTCTAATTAGTCTGTTCTGTCAACTTTTAGCTTGAGTGGTAAATGTGTTGGGTTCATGAGCTGGCGGGCCCAGGTTAAAATCCTGGGAGCCAGGCACAAATTTTTCTCTTGTGTTTCAGAAGTGTAAGGTTGTGAAGGACGTTGCACTTCTGTGAGGGCCTGCATGCCTTTTTCCGTTAAGTGTTACAAGCCATTTTAATTTACCGTTAATCGTTACCGACCCACTCTAATTCACCGTTAAGCGTTATCGGTATATTCTTCGTGAAGCGTATTGGTCGTTTTAATTCCACGTTAATCGTTACTTGTTATCCCGAATTCACCGTTAAGCATTACCAAGGAGGTTCAACCTCCTTGGCATTACCAAGAAATTCTTCGTAACAAGTTATACCCACGAAGTCAAATGCCAGATAGAGCCCCTGAAAATGCAGGAAATGGTGTTTCAAAGGGTCCAGATTTCAAAATTTCTCCGAGCCTCCCGGCCGCTTCGGGTAAAAATATGTTGCGGAAGCGTCGCCCCTCCCCCTCCCAAAAAACCTTTTCACTCAAACAGATTTCAGTGTCCAACTTAGCATAGTTTCCGGCAAAATTTTCTCATCGAATGCAGAAAATGAGGTTTCTCCAGACCTCCCTTGCAACGGCTTGTGGCTTTGGTGCTCACGACGACCTGGCGAAAACATGTTTCAGGGGCGTTGGCCCAAAAAATTTAATAAAATGTCATTTGATTTACCTTCGTTTAGCCTGTGTTTACACAAGCTCTCTCGCCGGCTGGGCTTAATGACCCCCTCCCCTCCTACGGGTGGCGGCAATTGTAGGGCCGGCCGCTAGGGGCTTGATTTTAGTCAGGCTAACCTTCGTTGGCCAGCAAAATTTGTCCTTCAAAATGCAGTAAATGGCGTTTCAGATGGTCCAGACTTTTAAATTTCCCCGGACTTGTCTGGCAATTTCTCGTGCCGTCCGAGCTTGAAATGGTAAAAATATGTCGGAGGCCGGAGGTCAATTGCTACAACCATGTGTAATTTTGATGAAAATTTCATTATTCTGTCAGCAAAATTTGCCGGAAAATGCAGGAAATAGCATTTCAGAGGGCCATGATTTTAAAAAATTTCCCAGGGAGCATACCCCCTACCCCCATACGATGCGTTGCGCCTTCGGCGCTCCATGTGCTGAAAATTTTGTCAGCAATAGTCCCCCCCAGCCTACAAGAAACTTGCTGTTGCCGCCTCTGGTGGGAGCACTGACCCAGGGAAGCAAACGTCATAGACACAGCAGACATTGTCCCTGTCATTCCTCCGGGCTCTGGGCACCTTTTCCTTCTCACAATGCCATTAGTCTGATATTTTCAACCATCGAGGTAACCTAGTTTAGCGCCGTACAAAGAGGAACGAACGTCAATGTTTACTGTCATGCTTTGTAACCCCTCCTGAATTTACCGTTAAGCGTTACCGGACCTTCTGAATTTACCGTTAAGCATTACCGGGCCTCCTGAATTCACCGTTAAGCGTTACCAAGAACCCCCCATGCAGACCCTCTTCTGTGTCAGTGGGAAAGGTCACATTACCATGCATCCCTTTTTCTGAACTGAACTGGTTTTAGCCTTGGTACCAGTTTGCATCATAAGGCAAAATACAAACTGTTTAAAACTGTCTTGTTTTTTTTTGCATCACAGGGCTTGAAAGTCATTTTTGCATGCACCTTAGGCTGAGTAGCCTGTGTTTACACAATCTAGCGCTGGCTGGGGTTAATGACCCCTCCTAGGGCAGCAGCAATACTATATAATAGGGCCGGCCGCTAGGAGCGCGATTTTAGTCTGGCTAGTAGCCTCCTTCACCGGCCTCTCTGGGAAGCCTGGCGTTTTTTTTTTTCGGTGGGGGGGGGGGGGTCGATTCGCGATTTTTAATCGGGAATATTGCGGGAAAGGAATATACACCCTTCCTGGCATATTTTGTGTCCTTTGTTATTAACCAAGGAGCTTTATCTGTCACTCAAGAAAGGGTTCGATATCTGGTGTGGCAACCAGTGAAACAACCAGAGGGGCGAGTAGAACAGAAAAAACAACATCCCAACTCCCAGGATTCAAACCAGCATCCGGATCACAAATCCAGTACGCTACCGCTGTCGCCACAAAAGCTCTGAGAGCTCCTTAGCAAGGACGGTAGGAACTACTTGAACCCACTGTTACACTAGTTGGGCAAAAGCAAACTTTTTTTGGGTCTTCATCCTGCACCAGGTTTTTTGGGAAGCAGTCATAGTCACTGTGCAACAGTGGTATCAAACGACCAAATGACCAACTTTGAAAGTAGCCCCCCCCAACTAGAAGCAGTCCAGCTTTTATTTTCGAGCACTCGGGTCTGATTTTATCATGGTCATTACTGACAGAAGGGGGTCTGATAGCGAGCAGTTGTTTAAGGTAACGCAGCTTGAAGGGCAAATTGAGCAAGGCACAGCTGGATTGGAAATTAGGCACAGAGGTGCTGACTTCATTCCATGATGCCTATATTAAACCTCCTTGGTTTGAGCAGTCTATTTATTACCTTATTATAAGTGGAGTCCACAATTACCATCAAATTTTCACAAAACTTCAAGAAAAATTATTCATAGTTTACCTTTAAATTGACAAAGACAACCTTGATTTACCCTTTAGGTTTAACCATTTCATATTTAAATAGATTAGTGTAAAAGTGAACTTAGGTTTCTGAAATTCTGTAATTCTTCAGTCTGTAATTTCTTGTAATAGTGTACCCCCAAGTTCCAGGATTCTTTCTGAAGGCCTTAGGTCCTCAGCACTACAGGTAGCCAGGATGTTTGGACCTGGGGAATAATTAGTCCTTTGATAATTGATAATTGGACACCAGCATCCTTTGCATATCTATAGAACAATAGCTGACCTTACTTTGAACCCGCATTACAATAGCGCATACTTGAATTTTCAACAAGAGGAAGCAAGCCCCTGGCTTTCTTAGGCCCAATTTTAAACTTTATGAAATATTCTCTGGAACAAAAATTCAAGTGTTAATCTTATGATGGTCAAAATATGACCAACCAGATCAAACAAATCTCAAGTTGCTGACCAAGGAGCTTTCATTCTTTGCCACGTTCAACTTGGTACTGCATTTACAAGATATCATTGCATGCAGGAGCATTCGAATAGAGCAGTTTTCATTTGATGAAAACACCCATGTGTGAACAGCCGTAATGGCTCTGTCGGCACAACTGTTGAACATGTCATGGGCAACTTGGAACCCATTCAAATGAAAAAATACAAGTGAGTTAAATGAGGAATCCGATTAAAGCTTTCTGTTGGATTAAAAAAATGCGTTCACATTTAATCGGATTAAACTCAAACTTGCGACCACGACCACCCCGAGTCGGGCACACGTCGTGCTTCCAAAATGTTGCCAGACTACCTCATAATTTTGAAGGATTTAGTGACATTGATATTATATATGATAACTGTTGAGAAATTGGCTGGCTTTTGATGCGTCGACAGTCAACAAGAACATGGCGCTTGTGAGGTCATACAGGTTGAACTGGGGGTAGAAATGTTGTGCGGGGTGTGATTATACTCTACATTTAACTGTAGTACAAAATGTAAATGTATATGTTGAAAAAGTTGCATGAATAGGAGAAACTACTACTAAAACGTTTGTTGCATACTTTTTTGCCGGTGTGTAGCACTCCTATCTTAGTGTCATTGATTTAGATATGAATTATAAGGCCATTCCTGCAGAAATTCCTGCAGGAAACATTCTTCCTGCAGGAATTTACCTTTCTCCTGCAGGAATTTCTGCAGGAATGCCTGCAGCATTCCTGCAGGAAAAACGCTTCCTGCAGGAATTCCTGCAGGAAAAACGCTTCCTGCAGGAATTCCTGCAGGAAGAAAATTTTCAAAATGAATATTCATGAAAGTTATTATCATATTTCACAACTGTGCATCATACTTGTCAATCATATGTAAAGACTTTGCACCAAGTGCTTTTATATTGAAAATATTAGCACATTTCAAAATGGGAAAAACGGAATTCCAATCTTAAGATGGAGCTTCTTTTATAGTATCAGACAATAATAATAATCAAAGGTATTCAAAGATTATTAAATCATTATGGCATAATGTATTTTGTTCTTACCATATAGTTCTGTCCCACAAAAGTGTTCTCAGTCTGACTCATGACATATAGGTGGCCAACTTTTCGCATTAGGAGACCCTGTAAAACACATTATAAATCAAAAACTTTCATCAAAATAATTTACAAATCAGGTCTCAAGAATACAATCATACAAAATAATTGATAATGGAATAAAATTGCTCTTATAATACATGTAATTGTAATCAATAATCAATATATATGGTGACCTGCCACTCCAGCTCTGTCCTGCTACTTGCTACATTATGTAACCAAACACCACATGGTGTCCGCTACACCTCCAGTAACCATGGCGACACCTGCCTAGGTCATTGACCTTATTTGTTTGAAGCAGAAGAAGTAGAAATAAAGCAAAATTAATGTTTCCCTTCTATCAAGTTCCATGAAGGAACTGTAAATGCAGAAACTTTTGCCGTGGTTTAATGTTCGCGTTTTTCGCAGTGGCCGGTTCACCACGAACTTAAAACCACCGCAAACATTTTTCAATGGCAGTGAGAGACTACAGTGCATGGTGCTACCGCGAACTTAAAACCACCATGAAAAGACCTTTTTCCCACTACCGCGAAATTAAATCCCTGCAACCTTAAAGTATTTACAGTAAACATAATTATTTAGTGAATTAGAAAGTTTGACTTTTGAAGGCAAGGACTTACAGGATAAGACATCTCCATCTCTCGTAGACACTCACAGGCCACGCCCCTCAGAACCTGGTCTGGCCCACTGTTGATCTTACTGACCACATCCAGCAGGGTGTTGAGAAACTCTCCTACCAACTGGGGCTGCTCCACCTAGTGAGACAGAACAAAACTGCACTTGCATCAAACCCACTCAGTCAAGTACTGCAAATAAAAAGGAAATGTCATGGATTTTAATGATAACAAAATTTCAAGGAGTGATCTACTTACCAGTTGATCTCTGGCAATCAGTATTGTTGTTATTGCTACAAGAACCTGTATGGATATTGCCAAGAATACAGTCACGAAACATTACAAAACATTTCAAGACAACATTCACGGGTATTCACAGGTTCATTGTACTGGGGAAATTGCCCAGTTTCTTATTGACAAGCTTAGCACAAATGAACAGTGGACCACAGCTTAAAGTCCTGTCCTAAGGACTGTAACCCTTTTCGGGAGTGTGCATATTGGGTGAGCAACACAGCCGGAATTGACTCACAACTTTTAGTTCCAGAGGCAGGGACGCTAACCACTGGATTATGCATACTACACTAAAATGTACAAGTAAGACTAAAAGGACAACAAAACACACAATGCATTAAGTGATTTGTATTTCATGGATGAAATTCGTTGAGCACTTTGATGAAATTGCTAGGGCCCAGTGACGCCAACTTCACACAACTTCTCGAATCAGTGAGATATCCTCTTAAGAAACTCACCTGGCCTTTGAAGAAAGCTGCAGTGTCCACATCAGCTTGTTGGAAGATTCCTGTAAGGGATCCAACTGTCTGCTCTACACTGTAGTGGAAAAAAGGGGGGAACTTTAAGTTAAAGATGATAGATAAAACATAGTAGAAACATCAAAAGTTTGTAGGGCTTTGCAACAGTTAATCTGGCAAACAATATTTGCAAGGAAATTTGTGAAAGGAAATTTGTGAATAGTTTCATCAGGTAATGGTATGTAAAGAGCAACACCTATTATAAGCTGCAATGGCCTTAAGTGGGTAGAGTGTTTGCCTTGCATTCGGTAGGTCGTGAGTTCGATCCCCGACCGAGTCATTCCAAAGACTTTTAAAAAGTGGTACATGCTGCTTTCTCTGCTTAGCACTCAGCATTCGGGAAAGAGTATGGAAGTTGAACACACACCACTACCTGTCTGGACTAGCCCCATGCTGTAGTGATTGCGTTGTGTGGCCCAGGGCTACTGAAACGGAGATGAGCGCCGCCCTATGCGCCATCAGGCGCGGGAAGGAGTTAACTTAACTGAATTATAAGCTGCAGTACAATGTGAACAAGTCAGGCTGCGTACGTGTGTTTGAGGAAATCCACACCTTGAGCATGTTAAAGGGGCATTGCACTCCACATGGGAGTGTTATTTTCCGATAGATAGTAATAAATGCACACTACTTCACGTTATGCGATCAAGTACCCAGTTGCTCCAGGTGCCTCAAAAGCATTCACTCTAATTGAACTAATCTCATGGCTGAATAAAAAAAATGCAAAACTTTTAGGAAAGGTTACAAAAGTAATTTCAGGATTGCTAAGAAATCTAATCTTGTTATGTGTTCTTTGCTACCTTATGAGCAATTTGCCTTCTTGGTGTGCTTAGCGATCCTCATTTTTTCCCAAAATATGCACGATAAACAAAGTGTCTATGCATATGGGGAATGCATGGGTAGGGTCTGCATGGGTTTAGTGAGTGTCATATTGTTTTACAAAACACACATCGCGCAATGTGCCACAAAATTTGGCTGACTTATGTATTCATTGACACATTATCTATTAGAAAACACCACCCCCTTCTGGAGTGGAATGTCCCTTTAAAGAACCCACCACAGTTAATGTTAAGTGTTACTGTTAAGGGTTACACTTAACACCTTCCCGGTGTGAGTGGATCAATCAAATTTGTCTGGATATGCAGCTTGTACTCAACCTGGTGTGTTACACAATGAGGCAGTTTACTGGGTATGCAATAGAAATGAATACAAACTAATCAAATTTAAATCAAAGGTCTCACCTTGTGTCGGTGCTCAACAACACTCCACACTGAAAATTGATAAGACTTGATAAGTTTAGAAGAAACACTACAATCATTATGTACATGTATGTACTAGATGCATACTTGTAAACACTTGAGCGAGTACTGTATACAATGTTGGTTTATTGTCAACTTTGTTTACACTGTAATTTACACTACTAAATTACAGAGTCTATGTTCCGAAAATAGTTTCATCAGGTTGGTAGAATATAGGATGAGTCTATGTTCCTGACATGTGTGTTTGTTTGCATTGGCGTGTGCCTGTAGTTACAAAAATGTATCTGGATGGCACCGTGGAATTGAGGATGTGAGTGGGAAAATGACAGCAAAGTTGTAGGAAGTATAGATCAGAGGTGGTATAACAAGTCATATATCTTATATGAACTCAATGTCAGTTGAGTGGTAGCTATAGGAAATGATTGGGAAGATGACCACAGGTACAGGTCAGAGTTAAGTTTACTTAGCTGCTGTGTATGGACACTTTAGATACTGTAAATGTATTTAAGTTTGCGGGGATTTTATTTCGAAAAGGGACTTTTTGCAGTCGATTAAAGTTCGCGGCAACACCATAAACTGCAGTCTAATACCATAATAGAAAAATATTCGCAGTGGTTTTAAGTTTGCGGTGAAGTTGTCACCGCGAAAACCGCGAAACATTTATCTACCGCGAACATTTCTGCATTTACAGTACTTTGCTAACTAGGGGACTGGCTATATATATAGCAACCCCTCCCTGTAAAAATATGCCCAGGCTGCAACTAAAAGAGCAAGGAAACTTGCTGTGTCATAGGTGCCACTCGTAGGCATCAGAAGGATCTGAACGAAAGAACTTTTCTAGTTGCTCTGGTATACATACCCTTTCCTGGAGTAGTCCGAGTAATTGTACTTTGATAGTGTGTGATAACTCATCTGAGTATAATGCCTGAAAAACACAAAAAGAGTTGATTCATACTAAATATATAGATCAAATGGCTGAAAAGTCTTCCAATAATACGGCACAGGAATCTGGGATATATCATATTATTTATTTGGGATATATTATTTCTTGTGCCCTATATTATATATATTAGATGCACTTTGTAAAGGAATGCATTGTTGAATCAGACTGATCAAAAATAAGCCACCATTATTTTTGCACCTTATTATATAGTTATAAGTTGAATCTACCTTTTCAAACTGCACTGTGATATTCAATGCATACAAATACCACTTTTTTGTGTGGTTAGAATGTCTTGAAATGTGCACTACCAACTGCTGCCATTTTTTTCCATTGCTTATGATTTTCCAGTGGGCTACCAAAAACTAGGGAACTTTGCTTGCCTTATATTCATGTTATTTATCAATGCTGTATCAAAATGTGATAAATGACCAAATATGTTGAGAATTAGAAACAAATCTCAATCTGAATAGATCTAGACATTTTCAAATTCCGAGTCTTTGCCAAAATTCTCCAAAATGTACCTTTAAATCTTTAACGTTATATATCTTGCATAAAAAGTTCAGGACGATTTGGCTAGAAATACTAGAACAATAAAAAGGCTCTGAAAGGGTTTCTGTGCACATATTGTACTTTGAAAAATAACACTGATAAAGATGTCCAAACTCACCTGAAGTATATCCAACACAAACCCTTCCTCGTCCATCCTCTTCCCTACCAGGTAAGCCGTCGGGTTGGCGCGGAAAGTGTCCATCTCGCGTAACCACTGCTCGCCAGAAACAGTAATACCACTTCCGGCCATCTCTTACAATGGTGTATAGGAGATTGATAGGGACCTGATCAGCAGATATAAAAACAGATCTATGGGTGATATGACACTAATATCATAACTTATTCCAACTAAACATAGAACCAAGCACCAGGGAGCATAGTTTACAAATGAAGACAGGTACATGTAGGTACTCCTTCTCTATTCTATACCACTCTACTCTGCTCTACTCTAGATCTACTCTACTACATTCTACTCTACTCTTCTCCAATAATTCTAAGTTCTATATTCTTTTCCAACTCTATTTTACTACTGTAACAGAGCAGCCAGATTTGTTTCAAATGTCCCGAACTGTCCAAATTCTCAGACAAGCGTTTCTAAACAGTTTCAGACCTGGGTTGGGATACTCTCAAAAACAGAAGAACAGCAAACAGACTTACCATCCTCCAGAAATCTAGATATGACCTCCTAGCCCTACCGGTCGATCATTACTTGCAGCTGAACCCTAGGCAATCCCGACACAATCATCCAAATTCATATAAACCCATTAAGACAAATAAAGACTGCCTCAAATATTCATTTTTCCCAAGAACTGCCACCGATTGGAATACTTTACCAATTACTCTACCACACTCCAAGCTAACCCCACTAACTTTAAGGAAGAGGCATTACAACATCTAAGGAACAGCCAATAACAAAACAGCACTACGCCCTGTGTGGTTTGCCCCAACAAACTAGGGGTGTTGCATGTAGAACAAGAACAAGAACTCTACACTACTCCACTCTACTCTTCTGTAACTCTTAACGTTACTCCAAAACTCTTTTCTCCTCTAGTCTTCTACTAGTACTCAACTCTTCTAAACAACAACATCAACTCTATTCTATTCTGCTCCAATCTAACTCAATTCTACTCTACCCTCCACTCTACTCTATTCTACTCTCTACTTTTATCCAATTCTACTCTCTCAATGCATTCTAACTCTACTCTACTCTATTCTGCTCTACTCTACTCAAGCAACTCTATTAAAACTCTACTCTCTCATTCCAACTGTAGTAGATACTTAGTACTTCAATCATCTACTCTTCTCTACTTCAATCATCTACTACTTTTTTTCCTATTTGACTTAACTCTCTTATTCTTTAGTTTACTCTACTCTACCCTCCACCATACTCTACTCAAACTCTACATGCGTTACTCTGGTAGTCTGGTTACTCACCAAAAAGTTGTCCGGTCGAGCGTTCAGAAAAATGGGGGAGGGGGGCGTGACCAACTTCACATAAATTTACAGCCTCTCATAGCTTACGGTTAACGAGAATATACCTAAACATGTGCCACATTTGAAGAAGAGTTCCTGGTCAGAAGGTTGATATAATAATTAAGGCCCAGCAAAGAAAACATGCCTCAAGCCAAAGCAAATAATCGTAGCGACAGCTAAAATACGCCAGTGTGTAGCCATGTTTGAAGGCCAAAGGTCATTGGGTTAGTTCATTTGTGTCGGAGAGGAAGTCTGGATATCATATAAGCCAAAATATAGCACATAAACGGAGATATTTCCATCAAAGCTTTCACGAAATAACGCAAAGTATCGCTATTTACTTAAGCAATATGAATTTTACACGAATCTGGCTTCAAGTTTAAGTTCCGAACTCTTAAGTTAATCTCCAAGCAGATGCTGGGATAACAATTGTCAGAAAAAACAACAACGACAGTTTAGAAAGGTTTATGATTTCCTACTTGAACATTTGTTTGGATACTGGATATAATGAGCTGCATGGTACCATTACATACAAGGGATCAAAAGACACAAATTAACGAGGACTAGTTATTGTTTGTGCACTGAAAGGCCCTTATTCAACGATTTGCATAAAAAAATAAGTTGATCATTTCCTTTCCTCAAACAACAGAAGATGATCACAAAAATCAGTTAAGAAAGAAGGCTATTAAAAAAAACAAGCATTTCCTGAACAATTGGACAAATGAGGTCCTTATTTTGCATTTATAACGTTATCCAACGATAGTCACCTTCATGTTGATATACGAATGGCAGATGTATGAAATTCCCACATTTACATCATATACCACCATAGAAACTGTGGTGTTTTCTTATTGTTTATGCAAATGAGACGGTCTTCACCTGCATATTTCTATGTACGATACAGTATTGATCTCTTTCTCAACATCTGCTTGGAGTCAATTGTCAATACAGGTGCAGCAAGGCACGTTCAAATGCACACTAGCACCCCGGAGACATGGTCTGTTGTGGGTAGCAAGGCAAAACTACGAAAACCTCGCCCTCCTTTTTCAGCACTCGAACCCAGTGCTGAGGATGGCGTCAGCACTGGATTTCCAGTGCTGAATGTTCGTCAGCACTGGAAAACCAGTGCTGACGCGCTCTCAGCATTCGAAACGCCGGCTTCAGCACTGGAGACCGAGTGCTGATGAACATTGAGGATTTCCAGTGCTGACGAACATTCAGCACTGGAAAACGAGTGCTGAAAGAAATTCAGCACTGGAAAACCAGTGCTGAGGGAGTTTCAGCACTCGAACAAGGCCGATCAGCACTGGAAAACGAGTGCTGAAAGAATTTCAGCACTGGAAAACCAGTGCTGAGGCCGTTCAGACAATTGAATCAGCACTGGAACACCAGTGCGGAAGGCGAGGTTTTCGTAGACTTGCGGTAGCAAGATCGCCATAGCTA
This sequence comes from Branchiostoma floridae, assembly GCF_000003815.2. Lineage (NCBI taxonomy): Eukaryota > Metazoa > Chordata > Leptocardii > Amphioxiformes > Branchiostomatidae > Branchiostoma > Branchiostoma floridae. Next base: position 30,311,397 of record NC_049982.1, read on the forward strand.
AGCCTGTTTGACTTCCTGCATTTCTGTCAACATTTCTTGGTATTTGCCAGCTTGTAACGTCGGGAGGTCAAAGTAAGGACCGTACGTACTTTGACCTTTACCTTGTGAAATGCTTGCCATTATGCTAAAGGAACGGCAAGTACAGTACCAAGAAATGTTAACAAAGGAACTCAGTTTTCATAGCTATAAATTTATTTCAATGCAAAGTGCTAACGTCACAGTGCACGTAACGAATTCAAACCTATATTTCCCTTTGTCAAGGTTATTTTCGGGTGCGTATACTCGTGTGCCTGTCCGTCTAATCTCCAAGCAGATGTAGAGTGACACGTGCAGACAGCCAAAGAGTGTTCATTGACCTTCAGAAGCCCGTGCACACTCCTAGGCCGGCTATACTCTTTCCCAGCCTTTGGTACTATGTTATGCTACCGTAGGACCTGCTTGCAATTGAAGATTACGTCTGCATGCCTGTCTGTTTGTACCTGAACACCACAACTTGAGAAGTCATGGCTTGATCTTTTTTTAAGTTTGGGATGTTGGTAGGCAAACGGAAGAAATGATTAGATGATTGGGCTCCTAGTAGCCTTTATTCGATTGGACTGTGAAGGACATACAGACAGGGCTGCCCTGATCTCCAAGCAGATGTTTGAGGTGACAAAATCGTATTTCTTTTACTAGACAATTTTCTGTACTCCTAACACCAGTACTTTGAGATGAGTCTAGCCCTGTTCACAAAGACATGGAATTTGAACATAGAAATTGTTGATTCATATTGGAATAATTGTGAATCGTCGCTTAATGAACATTGAGAATGAAAGATAGTACAGCAGAAGCCAGTTAATTGCACAACGGATTAACACACACTTCTGTTAACTGCACGGAATCCCCAAATCCCAAACCGGTGCGGTCCAGCTGGATAACTTCGCATTATTGTACCAGCCGCATAATTGCACGAAATTCACTGGCAAATAGGCCGTGCAATTAAGCGGCTTCTACTGTATTGCTTACACACTGGATTGAATTTGACATGTACTTCTGTTGAAATGTTTTCTTTTGAAGCTTAGTTCCGTGTCTAAACCTAAAACACAGTGTCGCAATTGAATGCTGTGCAAATGCAGGAAACGTTGGTTCAAAATACAAGTCTCCAAAGTCCAGTACGGTCTAAACTCAGTCATGAAAAAATACTAAAAACTTTGAGACTATAAACAATCTGGCATATATTTTGCCTATCCCATACTATCATATCTATCTTGAAATTGTATATTCCTAAATTACATACTGGTCTTTATTTTCGAACGTTTGAAGTCCTGATTGAAAAACCTTCTAGGAATCTATTTTTTATGTTGATAAGGTTATTGTTGTTTCTGACAAGTAAGACCACGTCAAATTAATTCTATGGGTGACATCCACGCACTGAAGATTCGAAGTCTAATGCTATAAATGCGGGAGGGCGAAAAAAATCTTCAAGCAGATCCTACGGTAGCATAAGATAGTATCAAAAGCTGCCAGAGGTGTGAAGCCGGCTTAGGAGTGCGTTTGGCTACCTACATGGCAAATGTACACCTCTTGGCTGACTGCACTCCTTGGTCAGTTCAGTACTATCTTATGCCATCGTAGGATCTGCTTGGAGATTACAAAAAAAAAACAAGAAGGGTAAAAAAAAAACAAGATGCTAAGACTTACATTTTGAAAATAGAGATAAACGTTTTATCAAAAATAAAGTGACAAAACATTGTATCACATACAGCCAAGAAGTCTTTTATTCCTGTATTCATTTTTCCCAGCATGAATTAATACGAAAACCAACGCACGATCTGATGTCATCCATATAATTTACTTGCCTAGGCCTAAATAGAATACCTGAATAGCCAGACAAAAGGGTCCCAGATTCGGTGTCACACAGCGACATCGGGGAATGGTAACAAAAGTCACGGGGCGACCGACCAATGATGTAATCATCTACGCCAGGGAGCGAGCATTTTTGTCAACACTACATCTCCGCATTATGAGTTGCTACGCAGTATTCATGTTCCCGGTGGGATTGTTTCTGCATAATTAGATTGCGCACCTAGCTCTACCAGGTACGGATATTGGGTTCATAGCTAGAGCCCGACAAGACACAAGGCACAAGATTTGACGGGTTTGAAGCCATAAGACGGACGGACAAGACTCTTAAGACCAAGGGATCAGTGCCAAGACAAGTGTAGCAAGGTAAGATCGGGAGAAATAACCGTGAAATAGGGTCTTGTTTTTGACAGGTTTCGCAGTATACGTGTCAGTGGTGATACCATACAGTACGGTAAGAGTCGACTTAGATTTTAACTTATGTTGGCAGATTTTTGTTTGCTTTTTGTCCTAATAGTTTCACAAATGTTTCTAGTTGAATACATAATTTGTAGCAAGAAATATCGGGAGAAATAACCGTAAAATAGGGCCTTGTTTTTGACAGGTTACGCAGTGTATAATACGTGTCAGTAGTGAAAGCATACAGTACGGTATCAAAGATTCGACCCAGATTTTAACTTACATGTTGACAAATTTTTGTTCTTATGGTTTCACAAATGATATTTCCAATTGAGTACATATCTTGTAGCAATGTAAGTTCGGGAGAAATTGACGTAAAATAGGGTCTAGTTTTTGTGACAAAGTTCGCAGTGTTGTATATACACAATATATGTGTCAATAGTGCTAGCGTATACAGTACGGTAAAGTTTGAAGGCGGTTTTAACTTGACAGGTTTTGGTTCTTATAGTTTAACGAACGATGCTATCATTTCACTACCTTAAAGTACCTTACCTAGAAAACATTGCGGCATACTGTATGGCCACTTCTAAACAGGAAAGAAAGGATATTTGACTGCACTATCAATTTCTAAGCTTCCGTAATTAGTTAGTGAAAAGGAAATTTCATTACACCGCGCCATATTGAAAAACTAGCCTAAAGGTTGCTTGCTAGTGCGTATAAAACGGGTTTGACAACCCAATTTTCCGCGGTCTAAATTTTCAAATCCGTGCGATTCTGCCTAAATAATGGAGTTAAGAACAGCATAGTTTCTTAGTAAAGACAGAATTGAGAACTTACAACCGAGTGATTGGAAACGTTCTTTGTTTGTTTAAAGAAAGGATTCGAGTTGGAGTTCCCCTTCATTTGCAACCTGTTTCCTTCTTGATTACCGAATACAAAAATGTCTTTAAATGGAACAAAACATAATAATTGTTCCGTATCATTTGCGCATATTTTTACAGTTAAAATGGAAACCTTAGACCCTTTATCATTATGAAGCGATAGATTAAGTGGTAGTACCATAGTTCTATATGTTTAACTCCTCTGTAATCAAATCTAGTGGCAGTATAGATTACCTGTTTTGTTCATCCTATGGTTCAATAGGAAAGCGGCAAGTCGTGATATTTCACCCCTAGTCTTTCATGTAATACTGAAACTACTTCAGGTCATGTTAGGAAGAACGTGCAAAAAAAATAATTATTTGCAAGATATACAATACACTACTAGGTAGACTTACCAGAATTCTGTAACAAGTTGAACGACAATTTAAGAAAAATCATTATAATACCTCATCAGAGATGGTAGTGTAACTATAACAGCTAATCAAAGTTTAAATATTTAGCACAAAATCACCTCCAGTGTGTATATAGAAAGACCGACCTAAATTCTAAAGAGTTTTTGCAAGTCATTCGTTGACTTGGAAGTAAACAAGTCATATCATACGACAATGCAAGCCTCCGCCACGAAAGCGCTAGCAACTTCCTTAGTTAAATTACTTGTGCACATTTCATAGTTTCATAATTTGTTTCTTCCCATGTTTTTCTTTATTCTCGTGACTTAAAATCAGAGTAACAACGTTATGCATATCTCCTATGGTATTGAATAAAGCTCACCACCGTAAAATGTAGATCCCGAAACATTTTTTTTTACTCCTAACACCTTTGACTTAACAGTAAATCGCTATGTAAAGTGATACTAGATTTTCCCTATACAGACAAATGACTTGAAAGGGTGCAGGAAATAATTCTTACGTGTAAACCTACACGGTACCAAGACTGGCGCCAAATGTCCAGGTATTTATGCTAGCAAACGTGGGATCGAGAGGTCACGAGTTCGATTCCTCACAAGACTTTGTGTCCCTGGAAAGGGAACTCAATTGAATAGAAAAAGACGCGTACGATGGAAGCTCCGCCCCAATAACGTGCCCAAAACACAGTGGCCTCTGCCGGACTACACTTACCTACTTAGCAATGGGTAGCATTAGTATGGCTTTAAAACAAAATACAGTAGAAGCCGTTTAATTGCACGTCCAATTTGCCAGTGTTTTTATCCGTGCAATTATCCGGGTTGAGTAGCAATGCGAAGTTATCCATCCAGACTGCATCGGATTGCAGTTAACCGGCTTCTACTTTAAAACATTTGTATTTTATTTTTGAATAAAGAGAGTAAAGAAAATACGTACTCGTAGACGAAAATGGCAAAAACTGTCTTTTTATAGACGTTTGACAAATCGTACCCTTGTTCTACAGACTTGCAAACCATGGGAAAGATAACCACCAATCCCGGGGAGAAGAAGCCTGCAGAGCCGGCGGTCGAGGTGCAGGTAGAGCCGACCGCCCCGCTGCCTCAGAAGGTGACCGCGACCGAGCTCCCCCCACCGATTACCGTGATAAATGCACCCCCACCACGTAGGAACCGCCGGTGCTGCATCATCACCCTGACGGTGCTGATCGTGCTGATGGTCGGCATCTCCATCACTCTGGGCGCCCTGTACATGAGGAAGCACCACGGCCGCGATCACGACGAACCCGACGTAAGTCTAAACTCCTTTTTTTTCTGTAACGGAGGGTGCCCTAACTCCGACATACCCGTAACTTCGGACGGGATTTTAATTTAGGGTCTCATTATGTAGAAGTTATGTTTTCATCTACAATACTGAATAAAATCCAAAGTTAAGGTACAGAGTTGTCGTGCGGATACAGGTATTTGTGTATAGTGGTCGATTTTGGCGTTACAATGAAAATTTTAGCTATGTGTAGTGCATCCTATTTGTGTTTTTTTTTACCTCCATAAAACCGGATGTATTGTATTCAGTTGGGCAGCCTACATTTGTACCTGGGTGTAAGGACTCCAATAATATCTTTCATGCTAAGGAAAAAGACATACAAACCACATGCAAATAACCAAATGCTACTAAAAACATAACCTTCTCGGCGAAGGTAATAATACTTATAGAAAGGCATACGTGACAATTCGTGCGAACGTTGACCTCTGTGGTGACCTTGCGTGTCTGGTCCTGACAGGTACAGCACCGTACCTGGCGCTGACTGGCACTCCCGACATGCCCTGCGCGCAGTCAAGCGTTCATGCAAAACCGTCTCGGTCACGCAAATATTCAAAGATAGAAAGATGTAACGAAGTTGATATATTGAAATGATATCCGCACATAAAGATAGGAATCATTTTCTCCATTTGCACCGTTTGAAAAAGAACAACCATTTTTAAAATCGAATATCTTAAATTTGCTGTACAAAAGAGGAACGTATTATTACACTAAGAACTTAGAACTCAAAGGTCTGTAGTGTATGTAAATACAATCTTACAATGTTACAGATATCATTTTTTGGGCTTGACACCGCCCACCAAGAATGCACTTCATCGTCTATACAATTTGCCGCTCAAATAACGTTACAACTAGCTATGTTGGTGTTTTTTGGATCTAAATTAAAGTAAGAGGCTTGTGAAGACCATTGGCCTGTCGGTATTTTTAGTCTTGGGCAAAATTCTTCGTGCCGGCCCGTACCAACGAGCCATGTCCCGACCCCGGACGTTTTCAGCGGGATGTTGTTGTGTAAGGCCATGTTGATTTGATTATATGGATGACATCCTCTGGGAACCCTAAAACTTATGCGAGCGTGCGTATAAAAAAAATTTGGCCAAAATAGGTACCTTCATAATAAAACTAAGGGACAAGGAAGATTGAACAAATGACTTAACACACAAATAGCACCGGAACAATAGCATAGTATTTTTTTATTTAATTTTGTTCTTTTTCACTTTGGCTTTGGGACCTTGCACTTTGGTATTAATATTTTACAACATTAGTAACTGTTTTCGATATTCATTTGCAATCTATGACATCTATTTGAACTACACAATATATGTGTGTAAAGAATTATTTACTGTATAGAAAAACAGAAACTTTCAGTTTACTTTATACTTCGCACCCTATTTCCCTACACCCACTCAAGTTTTGTGTGATGAATGTGTTCCTTTTGTAAGGTCATAGTCTCTGAAATCCGGTTGCCAAATACTGAACTAAACGAAAGAATATCTATATTACTATGTACTAGATGTGTTTTTTCTTCTTTGATTAAAGAGTTCATTTTGTTGTGTTCACGCAGCACTGGGAGGGAGAGAATGACGGCGACTGGGATGAGCTGATGGGCGGGGGCGGAGACAAGCCCGGACATCCCGGTAGCCACAGCGGAGGACACCGTCCCGGCCACGGCAGTGGAGAGCACCGCCCCGGACACGGCAGCGGAGGACACCGCCCCGGCCACGGCAGTGGAGAACACCGCCCGGGCCACGACAGCAGCAGCAGCGAGGAACATGGTCACGGTGGGCATCGTCCCCACCGTCCCTGGCCACGCCCTTCTGGAGAGCCACGCCCGTCTGGAGAGCCACGCCCGTCCGAGAAGCCAAGGCCCCGCCCATCTGAGGTTCCGTACCCACCACCACACTAAAGAGATCCCGGCCGAAATATTAGCCCGTTCACGGTTGAAACGCGCATGTGCTGTGTGATGCATTGTGGGTAAAGGGTTGCAGTTGAACCCTCTGAGAATTTTACAAAATACGTCTGCACTTACACATGTAATAAACGTGGTTTAGACGAGAATTGTTTACTCTTTGACCTCTATCTTTGACCTTTGACCTCACGCATGCGTAGTTACAACTGTGGACCGGCTTATGATTGCTGAAAAGATGACGGAAACTCTTTTACTTAAAGTGTGACAAGCTAATCCGGAATGCGAAGCATTGACATATATTCTACCAAGAGGAGGTTATGGAGCCATCCCAGCATTCCTTGCGATACACATTGCACAACACACGACTATCAAGAAGAATATAGGTCTAATCATGTTTACAGATCAAATTGTTCCGGTTGCTTCATTGTCAAATTTGAGTACAATATGACGAGTGTATGTTTGACAGTAGCCACCTGGGATGTGCAATGTGAAGTATGCGTTGCAAGGAATGCTGGGACGTGTGCATAACCTCCTCTGGTATTTACTAAAGTGCCTTGATGCAACTAAATGGGAGCTTATAATGATACGGTCATCTTGTTTTTTGCTTTAATACATGCATATAAAAAGTCATTCAAGGAAATCTGCAGCGAGAATTAATATTCGTAGAATTCTAAATATTGTGGAATTCCGAAGGAATCTTCTAAAGGGAAAAGTTTAGTAATGGCTTTATGCCAACACTCGTTGTCTGATGATATGGACAATTGCTTATTCGCTTCAATGCTACATTTTTATGGAAAATCGATGTTAACATCAGAAAGCAACAGTGGAGATTGATTTGGAGAAAGTTCAAGATTGTATCTTGTAAGAATTGTTTAATTAAAGCTGAGTTGTAGATTTTCTTCTCTGTATAATGTAAACATGGATGTAAATATTCATATGGTGCCTATATCGAGAGGGACTTTATATTTGTTATTAAACTTACTATCAAAAGAATATGCTCTATACGATTGGACTGAAATACATTGGATGAGGCAACAAGAATGGTACGTTGTGCTTTTGTAATATTGCTAGTCGAGAAATAAAAGATGCTATAAAGTTTACAAGTCTACATTCTTTATCATAGGATATAGTAACCATACATTACTTACCTTCGCCAATGTTATTTTTCAATAGCCTGTCTGTGAGTGTGTGTGTATGTGTGTCACTGTGTGTGTGTGCACGTGTGTGTGTGTGAGTGTGTGTATGTGTCACTGTGTGCGTGTGTGTGTGTATATATATGTGTGTGTGTGTGTGTGTGTGAGTGAGTGAGTGTGTGTGAGTGTGTGTGTGTATGTGTGTGTGAGCCAAATGCCACGAAGTTGTAGATTATATATATTCATTAAGTTGACGAATATCGTGCACCTACATTTATCCGTTTGTTCGAAGCATACAAAATATCAAGATATACTACGAACTTACACAGCTCAAGGTTAAGTTCCAGCTAATCCTGCCTGACTTCCAAAGGCCCTCCCACCGGCTTAGTCTGTGTGACACAAACTCTGCTGTCCAGGGATGTAACTGGCCTGATACCACCCATATGACCAAACAAATAAAAGTCCTTCCGCACGCCAATCAAACTGCTAAACTGAGCAAATTTGGACCAAGATGAGAAAGCTTAGACCCACCCTGTTCATTCTAACCCCAACTGAGTCGCAAGTTTGGGCCAAAATCATCAGAGAAAAAGAGGATTTTCAAGGATTCTAGGTGGCTATAATCGTTCATATATATGTTGTGCCTTCTAATGCACAACTCAACTCTGACGTCTGCCCTAAAGCCGATGGCCTCGTGTATGAGGGAGCTTAACATATAAATCTCCAAGCAGAACCTACGGTATGGTAAGATAGAATCAAAAGCTGGCAGAGGAGTGAAGCCGGCTTAGGAGTGTGTTTGTACAAGGCAAATGGACACGTTTTGGATGACTAAACTCCTTGGCCAGTTTGATACCATCTTATGCCATTGTAGGATCTGCTTGGAGATAAAGCTTATATGGCGTCAACCTTCTGCACGTAAAAGAACTAAACACACCTATCGAGAAGATAAGGGTATTAAATTAAACCCGATGTGCTTGGCCCAAAACGCGAGCCGTTTACGCAAAGCCGCCGAACACCTTGCACTACTAGCACAAGAAAAAGTGTCATGCTTCGTTCTTTGTCTGATGTGGCAATATATACCTTCACCTTGCACGATACAATCGCTTGATCATACAGGTTTTACGTTACATGCTTACACACACACAGAGCTTTTCAGCCATTGGACAAAGAAAGGTCAATGTAATTCTCACCTTCTGAGGATGGACCAATCAGATCGGAGAGTTAGATTCCATCGAGAACCCCCCGTGGCCGATTGCGCAGTAGAAAATTCACAAGGAGCTCGAGCAGGTTGCGAAAAAAGGTAATGCTACTATTTCTTATCTTAAAGGCATACGATGTAACATTTTGGCTTCAAGTTGGAAACACCACCATGAACTGGAATCTTTTGTTTGTAAACAACAACTTCCTAGCCACCAGTAGGCTTCTTAGGGTTTGGGGTAATCAGTTGATCACACTCCAGGTTGGCTACAGGGGAGAACAATCAAGGTCTTCTTCGAAAAACACTCCTTTTTTTTTTTTTGCTTCAGAATAATCTTACATATCATAGCTTTAAATCAACGGCCATCCAATCCATTCATCCTAGCGCTCAAGACATTCTTGAGAAGGTTTAGAACACCTTGTATTTTTTGTCTAATGTGAATCTGATGTCTTTGAGTCACAGACCAGTTCGGGAAACTGTTTGGATTATTTTGTCTCTTTGCACATAGCGCAAACTTCTGAGAGAAGACCATCGTGAACTTCTTTCTCAATGGGCAAGCTGACGGTCGAGGCTACGGGAAAGACAGGCCCAGAGGACCCGCCTCCCTATCCTTTGGAGCCCCTCCCAACTAAGCCTGGTCTACAGACTAACATCGTGGTACCAGAGGAGGTGCCTGGTCATCCATCGGTCAGTACTAAGGATTTTCAATTCGCTTGTTGCGTACTGGTAGAGCGATCGCTTCGGAATCTGGAGGTCATGAGTTCGATGCCCGCCGTTCCCCCGACATTATGCCCTTGGGAAAGACACTTTACACGTCCTTCCACACTTAACCCAGGTGTACAAATGGGTACCTGACTTTGGTTGGGAAGGTAGAAGAAAAAGACGAAATTGATGCGCGCGGATGCCATCTATATAACCGATATTTTCTCACTTTAATTTTACAAAGTTTATGATGTCTACTTTGAAAGTTTGCCCTCTGAATTTTTACCCATCTTATTGCCCTTTCTCATACTTTTTGAAGTCTGCAGAGGATGTCATCCATAACATTTACTTGTTGTAATCTAGTTATGATAGAATACTGGTATTCCTACTTGCCCGCATTAGTCAACATGATCATGACCTTATGTCATCTACAGGCTCGCCCCAGACGGTGCCCGAAGAAGTGCGGGACCATCGCCCTGGTTACCGTCTGTGTGGTGCTGGTGGTGTCGCTGGTCATCCTCGGGGTCAAGCTGGCCAAGAAACATAAGATGGCCGGGAAACATGGTTGCAGGGACCGTGGAGAGGAAGGACACATGGTAAGGAAATATTTATCTTTATGCTTTCCCCGACAGGGAAAACATATTGTTTTTGCTGGTGTATTTACATGTGTTCTTCTTTTTCTGTCATGAACCAACCAGAGCTTAGAACTGCAGCAGCTACAAAAGGCTACAAGGAAAACATTCTACATATTCGCGAAAACGTTACTATCTAGTTTTTAGTTCACAGTTAGTTTCAACAGGCATGTCAAGAAAGTATCTTTTAGAGTGAAGATGCATCCGTGTTAGCAGAAGTCATTCTGAATTGAAGTTGAACGGCAATTTCCAACACAAAACTTGAACTTATTGGTTAATTGCCCAGCTCCAATTTTTGTCAAGGAATGAGCAATTCAATACAATGCAGATCAAGCACGTGTCTAGGTGAGAAGTGGATCATTAGTTGCAGAAAGTTTATGCCGCCCCGGTCCATGTTTAGAGTGGGTTGCTCATTCACTGACAAAGACTCGAGTTAAACAATTGTGCAGTCGAAAATTTAGGCACGTCAAAATTTTGTAGTTAAAAACTAACAGTTCAACTAGTTAACTTTGCTTTTAAAATTTTGCAATGAAAAGTTGCTGAAAAGCATGCTGAAATCTGCATGGATTGCAGAAAAACAGTTCACAATGATGATGAATAATCATACACAGAAATACATAACTGTTGCCAATTTCCAGTATATGCTTTCCGTCTAGATAGATTTCAGAGACTGGCTTTATCAAATGCGTTTTGTTTTATTATGTCTTAGGAACATTCACCTTTGACATGTTACCCACAATGGACTTTGCTGCGCATGCGTACTTAAAACCACGAACCTCCTTATTTTTTATGATAGGGGGACTATGACTGCGAAGAGATGGAGGACATGGATGAGATGGGCGAGGAAGGAGAGCAGTCGGAGGGGTCAGACGGACATGTCGCGCAGATTTCCGTTTCGTAAACCGTCGTTGCCTTCGAGAAGCGTCGTTGCCAAATTTTGGAACCCTCGTTGCCTTTCTAACCGGCGATGCCATTTCCGAGCGACCGATCGTGAATTCCGAGTGCTCGCGGCATGTTCGTGAAGTTTCCGTAGCTTCTCGGGAAGTTTCTGTAATTCATAAAAGAAGGACCAGATCTTGCTCCACTGTGGGAAGAAGACCTTCTCAGGACTGTAACTCTGTCTTCTACTCAGTTGAGGAGTACCGAAGCGTCACATGACGATATACGTACACCGTTTGGGGAGTACATTTGGCCACGGAGTGCCATGTAGATAGACTAGAGTCATTGGTAATGTAGGATTTTTCTCCGACTCTAACACTAACAGTAGAGGGGGTGGGGTGGACTGAAGTCACCGGATTGGAAATTGGTAAAGGTTACTGACCAATTCTGGACTGGATCAAGGAACGGTCTGGGCACTTTGCAAGAGGGTCAGTATGGGGGGTCCAGACAACGATTTACGCTGAATTCAGGAGAACCCCCTTCGTATTACGCTAAATCAAGGAAGGCAATTACGCTAAATTTCGTCACCTCGCTACGATTTACGTAGATAAGATGGTTTTCCCTACGAATTACGGGAAATAAAATAGGCTGCCTACGCCTTACGTAAAAGAGCATGCAGACCCTCTTGCAAGGAGCTTTTCAGATATTTCTGGGCTGCAACTAAGGTTAGGGATAGAACCTGATTTTGTACCTCTTCCGCCCTCACCACATTTTTGGAACAGTCCATTATTGAAGGAGGGGCTGGTAACATGGCTTAGAAACACAGACAAGCGGCAGGCATTGCCATTCACGTACCGTGTTAGTGGAGTTGGGAGTCAGTCAGAGTCTGACCAAGTTGGTCTGACAAACTGACTCACAACGTCACCAACACCTTTTTTCAGTAGACGCTCCACCCAAGGAGCTTTTACATCATATAGCAGACAATAGCTATAGAACTTGTAAATGTAGCAGGCTCTTACGGTCAGGTCGATAATGTATGTATGTTTTGACACTTCTCACATGCATGACATTACATTGATGTGCGACCTCATTAAAGTGTCGGATTTACATACAGATGGCGTCTGGCAAGGAGCTTTTATCTTTGCGTCTGGTAACAAAAAGAAATAAATTTGTGGACACTTTGCTCCTTCTAACACTAATTCACCCTTCATGTAGACATTAGAAGTAATAACTTTGATACAAGGGCTCAGAAATAAAGCACATTTTTGATAACATAATAATAAAATATCTTTATTGCAAACTCATGCCCGATGGCTAATTGCAAAAATACATGTATGAAAGTACAATGATGATAATGATACTGAATGGCATGGTATACGATAACAAAGTAGGTCATCAACTAGTGATACTTCTGATATTTCTTATGCATACTGTTGTATTGTCAGTATACCGATACCCCATATATAAAAATAATGCACTAACCCAGCCACTCCAAGTAACATCTGTTTTGAATAAAGAACACTATCCTGTACAACTCAAAGTCAAGACATGCTTATTACAGTGTCCCTTACAGTACGTAGCAGCACAACACATTTCTGTTCTTCTACAATTTGCGAGCGAAGTAGAATAAGAATAAGGTTTGAGCGATGATAGAGAACCAGACCCAGAGTCATATGCTTCGAGGGATGCAATTACCCACAATACTAAGTGTTCCGAGAATTCACGAAAATTTCACGAACATGCCGCGAGCACTCGGAATTCAAGATCGGTCGCTCGGAAATGGCATCGGCGGTTAAAAAGGCAACGAGGGTTCCAAAATTTGGCAACGACGCTTCTCGAAGGCAACGACGGTTTACGAAACGGAAATCTGCGGCGGCGAGCAGAATCCAAATAGTCGCTGGTGCCCTAATGGAGCTGGTCACGAATGTTAAGACCTTTTGGAGATCCCCAGCAAAGTGGCTGTTGGCTACAATAGCAACACATAGCAACCAATTTTGACCCAAATTTTCACACACTTTGTCCCCTCCCCAACTAGTATGAAAAGTTTGCATGGGGTGCCGAGAGCTGCTACCTAGCTGGCACCATGTACCATGTTGAATCATTACCACTATGAAAAATGGAGTTTTTGGCGACGCCTCAGAGGCTAGCCTTATATTATAGTGTGCGACCGTTTGTACATCCTTCCTTTTGCATCAATAAAATGTAAAGATTATCTTGTTGTTCCTTTTCTGGGCATGCCTTAGTCACGATTTTAGTCCCTGTCCTTGTCTAACTATTCAAGTGGACGAAACACTTATCTCAGCACATCTGGTTCAAATACCCTAATCGCGCCAGGATGGAAAAGTAGCGTCGGTGGCACCGTTTATGAGAGATCTTACATGACACCATATTTCTGTACGTAAAAGAACTTCATATACCGGAAAGACTAGGGGTGACCTGGTGTACTTCGCCAAAACATGAACCGTATTTAAGCCGAATTGCCCTAATTGTACAGGAAAAAGTGTCATGATTCCGTCCTCTGTCATAATCTTTACCCTTACCTTACATTATACAATTATGTGATACCCATGATACAGGCTCAACGTTACATACACCGACAGCTTTTCATCCATTGAACAAAAGAAAGGACAATGTCATTCTGACCTTTTGGGATGGACCAATCCGCTTGGAGACTTAGATTTCATCTAGAACCCCCGTGGCCGATTGCGCAGTTAGAAATTCACTGGGAGCTCGAGCAGGGTGCAGAAAAAGGTAATGCTACTATTTCTAATCTTAAAGGTACACGATGTAACATTTGGCTTAAAGTTAGAAACGCCACCATAAACAAGACTCTCCTGGTTGTAAACAAAAACTTTCTAGCCACCATTAGGCTTCTTAGGATTTGTGGTAATCAGTTAATCACACTTCAGGTTGGCTACATGGGGGAACAATCAAGATCTTCTTCTTCGAAAAAGACTCAATTTTCTTTCACTTCAGAATAATCTTACATAGTACAGCTTTAAAGTAACGGCCATCCAATTCATTTATCCTAGTGCTTAAGACATTCTTGAGAATGTTTCGAAAACGTCTTGTATTTTTTGTCTAATGTGGGTGTCTTAAAGTCACGAGTTTTAGAACATGTTTTGCTTTTTTCTGTTTCTTTGCATAGAGCGCAAACTTCTAAGAGTAGACCAGTGTGAACTTTTTTCACCATGGGCAAGCTGACGGTCGAGGCTACAGGAAAGACAGGCCCAGAGGACCCGCCTCCCTATCCTTTGGAGCCACTCCCAACCAAGCCTGGTCTCCAGACTAACATCGTGATGCCAGAGGCGGTGCCTGGGTATCCACCGGTCAGTACTACGGATTTTAAAATCTTATATTAAATTTTGACAGTGGAGTAACGTCAGGATACGCAGAACCCAGAGGACCTGATTTTGAATCCTGTCCTCCTCACAGTTACTATCAATTTTCTTCTAACAGTGACTGTTTATTAAAGGTAGAGAACTAGTCTAGGTCTCGTCTCATATTCTCTCGCGAGATCGAGACTAGACCGTTCTCTCCGCGTCAAGATGTACTGGTAGCTCACTGGTAGACATCGAAAATTTGGAGGTACGTTCTCTACCTTTAATAAACAATCACTGTTAGAAGAAAAAAATTATAGTAAATGTAAACATACGTGACTAATTAAGCTTAATAAGGTGCCGGATGTGTGACTCTCCCCAGACATGGGAACCCCATTTAACGTCCTATCCGTGGGACCTCCCTAACCTAAGCTTGATACTCATTCACACCTGAGTAGAGTGAGGAAAGTCGTGCAAAGTACCTTTCCCAAGGGCAAAAGGTGAGGAGAACATCGTTGAAGAGGTTCATTAAAGAACCCGCCACAGTTTAAATATAGAAAAGAGTAGAGGTCCTTCCCGGTGTGAGTGGATAAAACTATTCTCGACGAGCAGTTTTCGTAACCTTTGCTTCTCCTATTGGGCTGCAGTTAGTCCGATTTTGGCCTATTCTCAAAAAATATGTGACCACATGTCATCCAATAGCATTCCTTGTTAATCAGAATTCTGTACATGCCAGAGGATCTGCTCTCCAGGGTAAGGGGGCACGGGGGTTACGGCATGGGACAACAGCGCCATTCTCCTCATATTTAAACAAGAATTGCAATAAATACATTATCGAAATGGCGACGATTGTATCTTACAGTCATGACGTGAACATACTAGCCAAGCCTGGGAAAGAATGGTCGGGATGTTTAGTCCCATGTTTTAGCAGCATTTTTTTGCTGGACTTTTATATCTTGTCGCCCTCGCCCATTAGTCTTGGGGTCTTCAGAGGATGTCATCCATAGAACTAAGACAGTGTGGCCTATAATGTCATCTACAGACTCGCCCCAGACGGTGCCCGAAGAAGTGTAAGACCATCGCCCTGGTTACCGTCTGTGTGGTGCTGGTGGTGGCGCTGGTCATCCTCGGGGTCAAGCTGGCCAAGAAACATAAGATGGCCGAGAAACATGGCTGCAGAGACCGTGGAGAGGAAGGGCCCATGGTAAGGAAATATTTATCTTTATGCTTTTCCCGACAGGGAAAACATATTGTTTTTGCTGGTGTGTTCTTTTTTTCTGCTGACACACAGTATATAGGACGAGCGTATACTAATTAGTCAGTACTATGTTCTAGTAGCTTGACGAAAGGCTACATGGAAGACATTCTACATTTTCGCGAAAATGTTGCTTTTCTAGTACTTCATAGTTAGTTCAATAAGCATTTCTAATACAAAAATTGAACTTACGACTTGATCGTCCATCTCTAGTCTTTCTTAAGGAATGAGCCATTTAATACAATGCAGATAGACCACGTGACTAGATGAGAAGTGGATCATTATTTGCAGAAAGCTTATGGCGCCCCCCGTCCATGTCAAGTTGTAGGATGGGTTGCTTTTGCTTTGACAAAGACTAGAGTTGTGCAGTCGAAAATTTAGGTACGTCCATTTTTTAGATACGGGTTAACTTGTTAACTTTGATTTTAAAGTTCTGCAATGAAGATTTGCTGGAAAGCGTGCTGGAATATCTAGGCACGATTGTAGAAAATAAGTCATATTTACGATGAAAAATAATACACAAAAATACACAACGGTTGACAAATTGCCAGTACATGATAGATTTAAGAGGCTGACTTTATCAAACGCGTTTTGTTTATGTCTCAGGGGTATTCACCTTTGACATACATTGTATTTCCCACAATGCACTTCACTGCGCAAGCGTACTTAAAACCACGAACCTGCTTATTTTGTTATGATAGGGGGATGACGACTGCGAAGAGATGGAGGACATGGATGAGATGGACGATGAGGAAGAGCAGTCGGATGGGCAAGACGGAGATCGCGGCGAGCAGAATCCTAATCGTCGCAGCCATGATTGCATTGGAGAATCTAATTATTGCTTATAATTATTGCAACTAGTATTATAACAAGTTTTTTCCCATTGCCCCCTTGAGAGCTCGGGAGATATATCTCTCCGTTGGAATGCCGTGAGAGAGATGAATTGTCTTAACTGGTTCTCCCACTAACGGAGACTTCTTGGAATGTCAGTGTGACGTCACATCTCCCTTGCGTCATAACTCACTACTTGTAAGCCAATCAATGTGAAGACACTCATCTTGTGCCAATCAGATTCCGAAACAACAAATCATATAAATGACGTATTAGGCTTTTAGTCTTGGCCTTGCCTCGTGGCGGGAGAGACAATGAGACAGAGAGAGTCAGAGAAGGAGGGATGATCGACGACTTAGTAGGGTTCTGAGATAGAGCGGGGGTTTTGTTCCGTGGCTGGGTGTCTTTGCATGACTGGCTGGCTACATTCTACATCGCGGGTAAACCTAGTAGTTAGAAAAGTCTACATGCGTGGAGTTGCCGTCACGGTAACTGTTTACGCCTCAAGTTGTTTGTGTTTCACGGTGATTGCCGATGAATGTACATCCTTGGTTTTGCAACAATAAAATGGGAAGAAATGATCTTGTTGTTTCTTTCCTAGACATGCCATAGTCACTATATTAGCCCTTGTCCTTATTCTAGCTCTGATTCTAGCTTAAGCAAAACTAGCTTCTCGGCACACCTGGTTTAAGTACCCTATAGCCCGGGTTCGCGCCCGGGCCTGGACACGACTAGGGGAATAGACTCGCATTGTCCTTTAAGATGGGGAAGTAAAGTCGGAGGTCCCGTGTATGAGGGGGCTCTTCTGTCGCCTACTTTGAACTGCATGTAAAAGAATACGACACACATATCAAGAAAGGTAGGACTAACCCGGTGTGCTTGGCCAAAAAGGCGAACACTATTAACACAAGAAAAATATCATGGAATGCCATCGTCCCTATGTTCCGTTATGCTCCTTGGGAGATTTTATACAAAAATGCCACAGAGACTGCAGTTTGAGAGCAACTTGCTTGGGGGCCGAAACATACATAACTTCTTCCTTTACATTACAGGCTATATGCCACCAGAAAACCAGGACCATAGCATGTCCAGGTCAAAAGATGCAGTACCAAGATCACGTACCAGGGGGCCAAAATCGACCTTGACCTTCGTCTTCCACCCCTACCCACATGCTAAATATAATATTCCATCAAGAGACTCTAAAGTTAAGCTGACCACAGATGTTCGGAAACACAAACAGACAAACAGACACACAGACAGACGCACCAACAACAATACCTCCTTTTTAGCGGAGGTAAAAAGTGCCAAGCTTCGTAATCTGTATGAAGTTACAATATTTACACCTTGCACCTTATATGTATATGTCACAGTAGAGATCACGATCCAGTAGAATCGTCGATTCTCCTAGGAGAGATCGCGATCAGAGTTTCTCCTAGGAGAGATCCCGATCACAATCTGTACTAGTAGAGTCGGCAATTCTACTAGTATAGATTGCGATCGGAATTTCTCCTAGGAGAAACTACAATCCAAACTCAAATGATGCTAAGATATAGGAAACAGACTGCGATCGGGATCTGTCCCAGGACAATCGGCGATTTTACTACATTTGTAGTACAGAATGCAATCAGGATCTCTCCTAGGAGAAACTCCGATCCAAACTCAAATGATGTAGGAAACAGCAATAATTTGATATTTTGACACCTGTTTTATCACTTTACAATCGTTAGTGTTCTTCAAAAGTTGTGAACTGATGCCATACACGCCTGACTAGTGAAACGTACTCAATAGGTGTGAAATTATGAGTACTACTAATATCTCGAAACCTGTTTGATGACTTTACAATTATTATTGTTCTTCCAAAGCCATGAAATTTGCATACTGACACATGGTTTGATCACCTGTTGGTGTCTTTCACATATTATAAGATTTTCGCCACTACTTTATCAGAAATTACTTTATCAGAAATTACTTTATCAGAAAACATACTCACATGAAATTTACCATGAAACTGAAAGTGATGCTATATACTATAGTGTACCTTGAATTAAGTTGCAGAAGTGACTCAAGTGCCGTTGGTTCAGTGAAGTTAACATTGTAAAAGTGACACAAGTAGGCTTGAGTATAGTTGGAAATGAGTTAGTAGGTTTGCATTAATGCTAAATAAAATCATTGTTTATCAAAAAAATTATTGCTGTTTCCTACATCTTAGGATCATTTGAGTTTGGATCGGAGTTTCTCCTAGGAGAGATCCCGATTGCAATCTGTACTAGTAGAATCGCGATTGTCCTAGGACAGATCCCGATCGCAGTCTGTTTCCTATATCTTAGCATCATTTGAGTTTGGATTGGAGTTTCTCCTAGGAGAATCGACGATTCTACTGGATCGTGATCTCTACTGTGACATATACCTTACACAATACAATCAAGTGATGTCCATGATACAGGCTCCACGTTACTTACACCGACAGCTTTTCATCCATTGAAAAAGGAAAGTTCAATGTCATTCTCACCTTCTGAGGATGGACCAATAAGATTGAAGAGTTAGATGATGGTGAGCAAACAAAGTTGTTTGCTCACCATGGTTAGATTTCATCCAAAACCCCCCGTGTCCAACTGCGCAGTTGAAAAACCACTGGCAGCTCGAGCAGAGTGAGGAAAAAAGATTCTAAAAGGCAACACATTCATGAGTTGGAAAGAGGTAAAGCTACTAGATTTAATCTTAAGGCAACGGCTATACATGCACATTGAGATTCCACGAGGTATGCACACTTCAGATATCCTAGCTAGTGCTCAAGCTCTTTAGAATGTTTTGAAAACACCTTGTACTTTTTGTCTAATGTGGGTGTCTTTAGGTCAGCAGTACTGGATTTTAATCTCTTTGTATATAGCGCAAACGTCTAGAGAAGACCAGTGTAAACTTCTTCCACCATGGGCAAGCTGACGGTCGAGGCTACTGGAAAGACAGACCCAGAGGACCCGCCTCCCTATCCTTTGGAGCCCCTCCCAACTAAGCCTGGTCTCCAGACTAACATCGTGGTACCAGAGGCAGAGCCTGGGTACCCACCGGTCAGTACTACTGATTTAAAATTCTTGTATCAAGCTTTGACAGTGGAGTAACAGCTAGCAGATAGCTGTAATAGACTCTTCATGTTGTTCCCTCACATCTTCATTCTTGCTTTTGGCGTTCTATGACATGTGTACCCGTTTTCCGATATTTTTTGCCATCTTTGTCGGCTCATTCTACAACTGCTTTGTACGGTTGACAACTTCACTTTTGTTTTAGATAGCCGAAAATTGATTTGCGCGTGGATAAAATCCATATGATCAAACCAACATAGTCTTGTGTTAGTCTGTGTAACACAAACTCTGCTGTCCGGGGCCGTAACTGGCCCCTCCCCTCCAGGAGGCCGGCGGATGTTGATCGGGCTGCTATACGCGAGATTTAATCAGGCTAGCCTTATGTCATCTATAGGCTCGCCCCAGGCGGTGCCCGAAGAAGTGTAAGGCCATCGCCCTGGTTACCGTCTGTGTGGTGCTGGTGGTGGCGCTGGTCATCCTCGGGGTCAAGCTGGCCAAGAAACATATGATGGCTGGAAAACATGGCTGTGGGGACAGTGGGGAGGAAGGGCGCATGGTAAGCAAATATTTGTTGTAATGCTTTTCCCGATAGAGAAACATGTTGTTTTTGCTGGTGTGTTCTTCTTCCTTCTCATTCTTCTTGTTATTTATCTTAAGTTTATCCTTTCCCCGACAGGGAAATCCTATTCTTTTGCTGGAGTGTTCTTAGTCTTTCCTCTACTTCTGTCATGAACCAATCAGAGCTTAGAACTGCCGTGAACCAATCAGAGCGTAGAACTGCAACATCAGAATAGCTGTATGAATATGATTATTTACAGCTTTGCGATAGAAAAAAACATGTATGTGGTATTTTTGTTTCTGGTCACACACAATACTAAAAGACGAGCCTAATTAAATAATGTAGCGTTCTAGTAGCTTGCCAAAAGCTACATGGAAGGCATTCTATATATTCGAGAAAATGTTGCCTTTCTAGTATAGAGTTAGTTCAACAAGCATGTCATAAGGAAAGTATCTTGAAGTCTTAGACTGGATATTTTCTGTGTTTAGTAGAAGCCATTTTGAATTAAAGTTGAACGGCAATTTCTAATACAAAAATTTGCGCTTGCGACTTGACCTTCAAACTCCAGTCTTTGTCAAGGAATGGGCAATGTAAGGTGAGAAGTGGATCATTAGTTCTAGAAAGTTTATGGCGCCCCCGTCTCTGTAAGGGCGTGTTGCTAATTCCTTGACAAAGACATGACTTGGACAGACGAAAATTTGGGCACTTCGAATTTCGGAGTTGAAAATTACTGTTACTAGTTAATTTTGCTTCAGAAGGTTGAAGTTCTGCAATGACAAGAAATAACTTTGCTGCAAATTAAAAAGCAAGCTCGGAGAAATCTGTAAGCAAAATTCGTAAATTTCAGAAAAAGAAGATGATATTTACAATGAAGAATAATACACAGATTCACCAAACATATAACGTTTGTCAAATTGCCAGTACATGCTAGACGTCTATAGATGTTTACGATTTTTTTAACGTGTTTTCTTTATGTCACAAGGGCTTTCACCTTTCACATATTACCCACTAGGCACTTCGCTGTTCATCCGTCCTTAAAACTACGAAACTCCTTATTTTGTTATGATAGGGGGATGACGACTGTAAAGAGATGGAAGATATGGATGAGATGGGCGACGAGGGACCGCAGTCGGATGAGCAAGACGGAGATGGCGACGAGCAGAATCCTAATAGTCGCTGGTGCACTTGGGGAGGTGGTCACGATTGTTAAGACAGTTTTGGAGATCCCCAGCAAAGTGGGTGTTGGCTACCCTAGCAACACATAGCAACCAACTTTGACCCCAATTTTCACACATTTTCTCCATTGTTCGCTAATTGCCCCCTCCCCACCTAGGGTGAAAACTTTGTATGGGGGTGCCGAGAGTTGCTACCTGGCACCATGTTGAATCGTTACCTCCATGAAAAATGGGGTTTTTTGTTGTTGTGTTTTTTGTTACTATGTCTGTGTGTGCAGACATAACTGTAGTTGCCTGCATAACTCATGATCACGAATGTCTAGTTGGATTGTGATAATATCTGGTATGTGGGCAGATGATAAATGTCAAGGTCGATTATAATTCTTCATAGCTTGCGATTTTCCTAGATGCTGCAGCAGAACTTCCGGTTTTGTGCATTTTGTCCAGGACATGCTATGGTTTTGATTTTTCGGTAGCAGACAGATTTTGATGTCCAGTTGACATTGCTGTAAAAAGCCCAGAAGAGTTGTTGTGTGAATAGAAAACTGATTTGTAGATTTCTTCGTTCAATGTAAGAGTGAAAACACGGATGTTAACATTTCTATGGTACCTACGTACTATATGTCGAGAGTGACTGAATATTTCGTACATTAATTGTATTTATGTACATGTATATTTAATTTGAGCATTTTCACATTGAAGGGTTCACCAACTATTTATATATACAGCGTACGTTTCTGATATTACTTGTCGAGAAATGAGTTTTGCTATGAAGTTTACCAAATTATCCCCACTATTTAGTTTGTCTCATTAGGATAAGAAGGCTCGCAATTGTAAGTACGCATGGATAGCGAAATGCACTGTGGGTTACCTCGTGCATTTCGCTGCGCCTGCGTACTAAGAGTTGAATCAAGAGTTGTTTGTGTTTCACAGTGGTTGCCGATGAATTTACATCCTTGGTTTAGCAACAATAAAATGGAAAAGGATCTTGTTGTATCCTGGACATGCCTTAGTCACGATATTAGCCCTTGTCCTCATTCTAGCTATGATTGAAAGGGACGAAATACAAGCTTCTCGGCACATTTGGTTCAAACACCCTGGAGCCCGGGTTCGCGCCAGGGTCTGGACGCGACTAGGGAAAAAATAGTCACATCGTCCTTTCGGAAGGAGAAGTAGAGCCAGTGGCACCGTTTATAAGAGAGCTTATTATATGGCCCAAAATCTCTGCACGTAAAAGAACTCAATACACCGGGAAGAGTAGGGGTAACCTAATGTACTTGGCTTCCGTAGTGAAGCCGGACTAAGAAAAAGAAGCGTCATGCTTCGTCCTCTGAGGTCAAAATCTTTACCCTCACCTTACACAATACAATGACGTGATGTCCACGAGTCATGCATGATACAGGCTCAACGTTCTATACACCGAAAGCTTTTCAGCCATTAAACAAAGGAAGGTCAATGTTGTTCTGACCTTCTGTGGATGGACCAATCAGATTAGAGAATCACATTTCATCCAGAACTTTCCGTGGCGCAGTTGAAAGTTCACTGGGAGCACGAGCAGGGTGCGGAAAAGAGGTAATACTACTAGATTTAATCTTAAAGGCACACTATGTACTATTTTGGCCCCAAATTAGAAACACCATCATCAACTAGACCCTCCTGGTTGTAAACAACAACTTGCTGGCCACCAGAAGGCTCCTTAAGGGGTGGGGTAATAAGTTAATCACACTCCAGGCTGGCTAAAGGGGAGAACAATCAAGATCGTCTTCTTCGAAAGCACTCAAATTTTTCGCTTCAGAATAATCTTACATGGTACAGCTTTAAAGCAACGTACGGCTATCCAATTCATTTATACCAGTGCTCAAGACATTCTTGAGAAGGTTTCGGAAACACCTTGTATTTTTTGTCTAATGTGGCTGTCTTTACGGAATTTTTTGTCTCTTTGCATATAGCGCAAGCATCTAGAGAAGACCAGTGTGAACCTCTTTCACCATGGGCAAGCTGACGGTCGAGGCTAACGGAAAGACAAGCCCAGAGGACCCTCCTCGCTATCCTTTGGAGCCACTCCCAACTAAGCCTGGTCTCCAGACTAGCATGGTGGTACCAGAGGCGGTGCCTGGGCACCCACCGGTCAGTACTACGGATTTAAAATTCTTGGATCAAGCTTTGACAGTGGAGTAACAGCTAGTACCCTTGTCCTGTTGGTATTTTTGGCCAATTTAACCTCCCAGAGCTGATGACTTCATCAGGTAAGTAAAACTTGACCTGCTCTGTGCTGCTGCTGCAGATTTACTCCCCGTTTCGATGGGCTTTGCAGTGGTATACAACTTGTACATGATAAATACCCCAAATTCATAACAATACAGCTCAGCATGACAAGGGTTAAATATATCCATCCCGTATATGAACGAGCTCAGCAGGACAAGGATTAATAGAGTCTTTATGCACTTCGTGAAACGAAGTGTTTGTAGTCAGTGCTGTTTTGATGTCAGGGGGTCGTTTGTCAGCCTGATAACTGGGGAACGCGTGGATGGATGGTTTTGATATTTGGTATGTGGGTAGGATTAGACATGACGAAGGAATGGCAGGAATAGCGTTACGGCAGGGCGCTCTAGCGGCGTGTTATGGTACTGCAGCGGAACTTCCGGTTTTGCTATTTTTTGTTTGGGACTTGTTTGGGTGATGATTTTTAAGTGATAGGTAGCTATGTAAAAGCATAAAAAGGTGTGTAAGTTTTGGCCACCTAGGGGTTTCGCAGGGGCGGTGAAAGTAATTCTTGTTTTAGGTTTTGAGAAGGAATAATGAGAGAAGGGGTTGATGGATGTTAATGACTGTAGGTATGCAGATAGCTTACGTAATGATGTACATACTTGTATGCTTGTTATGCAAATTAGCTGGTAATTGGCATAATACAATAGGTATGTGTAGAAACCCTCAAAACTCTGTGTCTGTGAACAGTCCAGCTCCTTCACGCCAACACAAATTGATCTGTTATTTGGTATGCATCTGCATCTGCATAGGATACCCCCAAATGACCCCGCGAGGGGCAAAAGTAGGGGGGGGGGAGCTGAGGCTCCCGGGTTAGGGCGGGCAGGCCGCCTGCCTGGCACGGAAGTGCTCAACGTTGGGAGCGCTTACAACCGTGCCAGGCAGGGCATTCCACTCGGGAATTGTGCGTGGGAAAAAAGAATGTTTGTAGATATCGGTGCGTGCAAATATGTGTTGATATTTGAAGTCGTGACTACCCCGGGTGCGCCCTTGGGCAGGCTTCAGAATATTGCTGGCGTCTATGTTAATATTATTGTTGACTACTTTATAGAAAAAGGTGAGGCGGGCGTTCCTCCTCCTTTCGGAGAGAGGGCGCCACTGCAGGTCTGAAAGCATTTGTGTCACGCTGCTAGTCTGCCGGTAGTCATTTAGGGTCACTCGGGCTGCCCTGCGCTGGACGGCCTCCACCGCCTGTATCCCTTTGTTGGTGTACGGGTCCCAGACGATGGCACTATATTCCAAGTGAGGCCGTACCAGCGCTTTGTAACAAGTGGCCTTGACCCTAGATGGACAATGGGTCAAGTTGCGCCGAATGACTCCTAGGACCTTACCAGCTTTGCTAGTGGCGTGGTTGATATGGGTGTCCCACCGCAAATCGTCGGACAGTTGTACTCCAAGATAGGGGTGGGACTTAACACCGGTAAGGGCTTCTCCACAGAGGGAGTACTGAGTTATGATGGGGTGCTTTTTACGGGTGATATGGAGGATGTGACATTTAGAGGGGTTGAACGACATGAGCCAACGATTTTGCCATTCTGTTAGCGCATCGAGGTCAGACTGCAGCCCTTGTGCGTCAGAAGTCTTGCTGATAGTTCGATGAATCAAGCAATCGTCAGCAAACAGTCGAACATGTGAGTCTACGGAATCGGATAGGTCATTAATGTAGAGCAGGAATAGCAGAGGGCCTAACACAGTACCCTGCGGAACTCCAGAGGTGACCTTGACAGCTTTAGATGTTCCACCGTCAAAGACAACCCTCTGGGTTCTCTCCGTAAGGAAGGCCCTAAGCCAAGACTGAAGGAGGCCAGAAATACCATAGTGCTCGAGCTTGCTCAGCAGACGTTCGTGTGGCACAGTATCGAATGCTTTGCTAAAGTCAAGCACCGCGGCATCGACCTGTTTGTTCTGGTCCATGTTCTTGGCCAGGTCTTGGAGGGTAAGCACCAGCTGGCTCTCGCAGGACAGACCCTTCCTGAAGCCGTGTTGCGCAGGGGACAGAATGCCATGAGCGTCTAGATGTTTCATCATGTGGCTGTGCACGATGTGTTCGAGCACTTTACCACAGACCGATGTCAGAGACACCGGCCTATAGTTTGATGGCAAGGTTCTGTCCCCCTTTTTGAAGATTGGAGCGATGTTAGCTGTTCTCCAATCTTCAGGAACATCTCCCGTGGATATTGACTGGGAGAATATGACCTGTAATATTGGCGCAATTTGTTCGGCTACGGTCTTCAGGAGGCGAGGTGGTAATCCGTCTGGTCCTGTGGCCTTGCTGGGGTTAAGACAGGAGAGCGGTTTGGCTACCCCCTCCACTGTGATGTTAAGGGAGGGGATAGTTGGAGCTTTGGGTTCGCCAAGGGTAGGAACGGTGGTCTTATCCTCCCTGGTAAACACTGACTCAAACTGGGCCCCCAGTGCATCAGCCTTTTCTTTGGGGTCAGATGTTAGCACCCCCTGATGTCTTAGGGCGGACGCACCAGTAGAGTCTTGTCTGATGGATTTGACATAGCTCCAAAAGGCCTTGGGATTATCCTCGATGTTGCGGATAGCTGTTGAGAAGGAGAAGAAACGTACGAGGCGCTTTTGACGGTTTTGTAGGGGATGTTTGTACTTGAAAAATGGTGTTTGGTGTGCTAAGTGTGGCGATTACGCAATAGTGGTTTATATTAAGGAGTTACGTCATTCTGCGTGGGTTGGAGTTTTGCATGGCCCCGTCCCCACAGGAAGTGACCCCAAAGGTCATAGTTGCGCAATAGAGGACAGCACGACTTATATATACCAGACGATTACAAGACAATGATACTATAGGGACAGTACATTATACATGATGGGGTGTAAACGTTTCCTATAAGATTTGATAATCTGTAGATTAAGGGCAATGAATAAGGGCAATGGTGATATTGTTTACAGGGGTCTATATTATACGTTTTAAAAGGGTTGTACATGTAACAGTTACTACCGGTACAATACATTGTTGAACAAAGCAGGGTTTGTTTTTCACAGTAAGGCCACAGCAAGTAAATTTTATGGATGACATCCTCCGCAGACTGCAAAAATAATGAGGTAGGGCGAAAAAAAAACAAGACGGGTAAAAAAACAAGATGGCAAATTTTCAAAATAGACACCATAAACGTTGTAACAAAAATTGAAGTGACAACATATGGCATCACAACCAACAAGGCATTCATTCCTGTATTTAAGAAGTGCACTAGTGTAGTAAAAGTGACACCAGTGTGGTAGACTGGTACTCACTAACCATGTTGGCAACTACACTCATGACTTCCATATTGGTGCCACTCTTACAACTATCCAGTAAGTTTCACTTCTGCAACTGCAGTCAATGCTACCCATCTAGTGTCAATTCTATATACAATTATTTGGTTACAAGTACTTACAACACAACCCATTTACCCATTTTAATCTATCTGACCATCCCTAAAGAAGAAAAAAAATCTTGTTTTTTTTTTTCTGAAATCAGGCGAAAATTAATGAGCGCGCGGATGTCATCCATAAGATTTACTTGCTGTGGCCTAACTTGTAGTCATTGATGAGAGTGTTTATAGGGATTGTACATTAGACATATGGGATACACAATGTAGTGGACTGCATGTTATATCATCATTGTTGCAACCATTGATACATTTGCTTCCGGTGGTGGATTTGTTATCCTACCTGCTGAAATCGGACAATGTTGGATAAGCATTTGGTCTCTCTTCCAAGGAAGAAATTATGCATCCTGTATGTTATCCCGGACAGAAAAGGTGTCGCAAGGCGTATAGTCCTATTGACTGACAAACCCCGTGCGGGCGGATAAAGCGTTCCCTCCACGGCAGGACTTGGGCCAGCTGGACTGAATTCACCGGGCGACGCGCGGCTTGTCATGGTCGTCAGTAGGGCTCCCATAACCTGGCTAAATGGTTGGAAATTAACCACTCTACCCGGAAAAGTCAATACTTGGACAAATACATGCGATGTACATCTCAAAGTTGAAATTTTATCAACTCACCATTTGGTTTTTATGTCCATTTGCAACGTGTTGGTGAACTTTATCTAGAATTTGTCAAAGTTATGAGACCTCTGAACATTCCTATGTCCAAAGAAATCCGCTGAAAATTCAAAAATTGGCTTTCCTTGCGGTAAATTTTTCCCTTCTAAGATTGTCGCCTCTCCTGATCATATGTAAGGGACACGGGATCATCTAAAAAGTTCCATGAGTTGCAAGGCGCAAGCCCATATATATCATTTGTACTTTCATGTCTGGATTTCCCAGCGATTAATTAAAGGTGGGTCACAAGTGCCAAGTAGCATAATCCCGCCATTTGTACTGATATGTGGCGAGAACGTTTGGGCAAGAGACACGTGGTCATGTCAGAATTTCAATAAGTACCAAGTCGCAAGCCCAAAATGGAAGTTATACGCTTATGTCTTGTTTTCCCAGCGATGTAATGTAGAGTATATAGGCCACAAGTGGTAATTAACATAAGCGCGTCATTTGTACTGATATGTCGCGAGACGTTTAGGTGAGAGACACGCACGGGGTCATGTCAAAAGTTCCATGAGTCACAAGTCGCAAGCCCAGATGGATAGTTATACTTTGATGTCTTGATTTCTCTGCAATTTAATCTAGGGTAGGTCGCAAGTGCTAGTTAGCAGATTCATGTCAGTTGTACCGATAGGTTATTTAAACGATTGGGTAAGAGACAAGGGGTCATCTGAAAAGTTCCATGAGTTCCAAGTCGCAAGCCCAAAATGGAAGTTATACTTCTATGTACCTGAGGAGGAGCATTCCGTGACGACACCAGCCATCACATTTTGAAGGTGTTCGCTGGGGATGTGAAGATCATTTATGTGGACCTCACCAATGACGGCGTTGATGTGGTCAACGTTATTGTTTTATGTGTTATCTTATTGATATTTTGATGCAACCGTCGATTTTAGCCCAGTCCATATAAGTCTTTATCTTTAAAAGACCATGAAAGGTATTTTCTTTGTCCATGGAAATGAATGGACAGGGACAGTTTGTGTCATGTGCACAGACAAGAAAGGATGGATGATAGAATACTTTTAAAATGCAGCATACTGCCTAAATCCTTTTTTTTTCGGCGCACCTCACCAAACACATCAAAATCCACGTATAATTCCAACAACATAAACACTGTTAAGCTAGCCAATGACACGTCTACAAATAAACCCAGCACCACCGCACCATCACCCATTTCACGAAGGTTGAGTTCTGCGAACGCTTGTTTTTGTTGTTTCACATCTTCTTTCTTGACATTGGATTTGACTTTGGCATTCTATGACATTAATACCCGTTTCCCGATATTTTTTGCCATCTACATCATGTACGTATCGTACTGCGGCTCATTCTGCAACTGTGTGCTTTGTACGATTGGCAGTATGGTTAAAAACGTCTTTTTTCGCATTTTGCGGCTTTTGAATCTTGGAATGAACGGACCTGTTCAAGCTATGCAATACATTTGTAGACCTGTTAAAAGGTCTGTAAGTAGCTGAGTTAGTGCAGGGGAATGTAAACCATGGCTCCTGGTTTGACCCGGGTTCGAGTCTGAGGAGGGAGTTTTTTTTTTAACCGTCTTTTTTTAACATCCATTTAATATAAACAATTAAAATTATACTTTTGTCTTGCGACCAGAACATCAACACCCGCCTTTGGAACTTTCTGTTCTGCATTTGCACGCTGTTGGAATGTTGGAATGAACAGGATATCACCCTGGTTACCGTCTGTGTGGTGCTGGTGGCGCTGGTCATCCTCGGCGTCAAGCTGGCCAAGAAATGTAAGATGGCTAGGAAACATGGATGCAGTGACAGTGGAGAGGAAGGGCGCATGGTAAGTAAATATCTAATCTTAATGCTTTCCCCGACAGGGAAAACTTATTGTTGCTGGTGTGTTCTTCTTCTTCTTCTTCTTCTGTCATGAACAAATCAGAGCTTAGAACTGCCGTGAACCAATCAGAGCTTAGAACTGCAACAGCACATTATTCATCAGCTGTATAAATATGAACAATTACAGGTTTGCGATAGCAAAACCTTTATTCGGTATTTTTTTCTACTCGCACACAATACTGTGGGACGACCCTGATGGTACAGTATTGTGTGCGAGTAGCTTGACAAAAGGCTACGGGGAAAACATTCTGCATTTTCGTGAAAACATTGCCTTTCTAGTTCACAGTTAGTTTCAACAAGCATGTAAAAAATATATCTTGAAGTTTTAGACATGTTTTAAATCTAAAACGAAAATAGATAGCTTTTTGCTGCTAAGCGCAGTAAATCTTTAAGACCGATTCTTTAATTGCAGAAAAAAGAGCAGATACAGATCATGTTTACGATGAATACAGATACACGAAATACATAACGCTCGCCAAATTGCCAGTATATGTTAACCGTCTGTACAGCGTTAGATTTAAGAGATTTACTTTTCTTTAATACGTGTCCAAGCGTTTAACTATTGACATGTTACCTACAGTGCACATCGCTGCGCATGCGTACTTAAAACCACGAATCCCTTTGCCAAAAAGCAGTTACACCAGCAACTGGATATGATTTTCGAAACGGTCAGACATTTCAGATAGCATCCACTATCTTCCGTCAGTGACAGTGACACTGAAGTGATCTGGAAGAAACTGGTCTTTTATACCCTAACTATGAATGAACTAACCTGTTCTTACAGATCACTTTAGTGTCACTGACGCATATCTTATTACCTGGATGTCTAATCTTCATCGGCACGAACCTCCTTATTTTTTTTAAAATAGGAGGATGGTGACTGCGAAGAGATGACGGTCGAGGCTAACGGAAAGACAAGCCCAGAGGACCCTCCTCCCTATCCTTTGGAGCCACTCCCAACTAAGCCTGGTCTCCAGACTAACATGGTGGTACCAGAGGCAGAGCCTGGGCACCCACCGGTCAGTACTACGGATTTAAAATTCTTGGATCAAGCTTTGACAGTGGAGTAACAGCTAGTACCCTTGTCCTGTTGGTATTTTTGGCCAATTTAACCTCCCAGAGCTGATGGCTTCATCAGGTAAGTAAAACTTGACCTGCTCTGTGCTGCTGCTGCAGATTTACTCCTCCTTTCGATGGGCTTTGCAGTGGTATACAACTTGTACATGATAAATACCCCAAACTCATAACAATACAGCTCAGCATAACAATATATATATCCATCCCGTATATAAACGAGCTCAGCAGGACAAGCATTAATAGAGTACTAGTATTTATTTTTGTTGTTTCACATCTTCTTTCTTGACATTGGATTTGACTTTGGCATTCTATGACATTAATACCCGTTTCCCGTCATCTACAACATGTACGTATCGTACTGCGGCTCATTCTGCAACTGTGTGCTTTGTACGATTGGCAGTATGGTTGAAAACGTCTTTTTTTGCATTTTGCGGCTTGTGAATCTTGGAGTGAACGGACCTGTTCAAGCTATGCAATACATTTGTAGACCTGTTAAAAGGTCTGTAAGTAGCTGAGTTAGTGCAGGGGAATGTAAACCATGGCTCCTGGTTTGACGCGGGTTCGAGTCTGAGGAGGGAGTATTTTTTTCAACTGTCTTTTTTTAACATCCATTTAATATAAACAATACTTTTGTCTTGCGACCAGAACATCATCACCCGTCTTTGGGACTATCCGTTCTGCATTTTCCCGCTGTTGGAATGTTGGAATGAACGGAATATCGCCCTGGTTACCGTCTATGTGGTGCTGGTGGTGGCGCTGGTCATCCTCGGCGTCAAGCTGGCCATGAAACATAAGATGGCTGGGAAACATGGCTGTATTGACAGTGGAGAGGAAGGAAACATGGTAAGCAAATTTTTATCTTTATGCTTTTCCCTACAGGGAAACATGTTGTTTTTGCTGGTGTGTTATTCGTCTTCTTTCTCATTCTCATTCTTCTTCTTATCTATCTTTATTCTTTCCCCGAAAGGGAAAACATCTTGTTTTTGCTGGTGTATTCTTCTTCTGCTTCTTCTGTAATAAACCAATCAGAGCTGAGAACTGCTGGGCACCAATCAGAGTGTAGAACTGTAACAACATATTAGCTGTATAAATATGAACATTTACAGCTTTGCGATAGCAAAAATCTGTATTTGATTTGTTTTGTTTTCTACTCGCATACAATACTATATGGCAAGCCTAATGGTACAGTATTGTGTTTGAGTAGCTTGCCAAAAGGCTACGGGTAAAACATTCCGCATTTTCGCGAAAATGTTGCCTTTCTAGAATACATTTAGTTCAACAAGCACGTGATGAGGAAATCATCTTTAGGTTTTAGACTGGAAGTTGAACGGCAATTTCCAATACAAAAGTAACTTACGACTTGACCTACCAACTTCAGTCTTTGTCAAGGAATGAGCAATCTAAGGTGAGAAGTGGATCATTAGTTCACGGTGGTCAAATACGGGCTCAAAACCTCCCATGTCTAGCCGAATTCGAACCTTCTTCCATGATGTTCCATCTGACGTAATTCGAACCGAACCCGTGTTCTATTTAGGTCATCTGCGGTCATTGCAGGTAAAACCGTGCTTTCTGGCATTTTCCCCCCAACTAACTTGAATCAGGCGAAAAAGATAGTTTTTAACCAATATAAACAATTTTCTGTACAGTACATCCATGCTATCACTTTGTTTGGGACCTGTGATATTTAACGAAGCTACTGACGTTTGTGTTGGTGACCTTGGATATTATAAGTGTTGTTTACACCGGTATCAATTACACCCTCCCGCTCTCCGTGCGGCATGACATGCGTGTAAACATCGTTTAAGATCTCCACCAAGAAGAGTCCAACTTAACTCATTGACGGCTCAAAATGACCGCAACGGTTTTCCCGAGATTTCTGTTTTTGGGATTTTTAAAAAATGCCTTAGATTTTGAATTATTGGTAATTAAGTGCGAAAAATGCCATATTTACTCATATTTTTGACTGTAACTTTGCTTTAAATCAAAAATTAAAAAATCCCAAAAACAGAAAGTTTTATTTGCCTCTCAGATGATGAAAAATATAAAAATCGAGAATTTGCCATGGCACTTGCGGCCCATCTTATCAAGAGTATGGTCATATTGAAGGCCTTCCTTGAAACAGAAAATAATCGTCTTTGGAAGCAAAATCGAAACAAAACAACTATCTCAATTCAAACGGGAAGATTGAAACTATCTAAAATTGCGAATTTAATGTTATTTTGAATACATTTTCCTTGTCATAACATTCTGTTTATTTTGAAATGTTTTACGGTTAGCAAATAGTAGGCCTCTTGTAACCCGATACTCTGTCGAACTCGCATAGCAACGGGAAAGAATACCCTAGCAACCGACCGCCGTGGTTCCAGAAAGTTTATGGCGCCCCTCGTCTCTGTTAGGGCGGGTTCCTTAAGTTAATTGCAGAAAAAGCAAATGTTATTTATCGTTGAAGAGGTTCATCAGTCACGTATGTTTAAGTTACTATCAATTTTCTTCGAACAATGACTGTTTATTAATTAGGTAGAGAACGTACCTCCAAATTTTCGATGTCTGTCAGTACATCTTGGACGCGGAGAATGGTCTAGTCTCAATCTCGTGAGAGAATACGAGACAAGACCAGGCTTGATTAGATCATCTGCCCCCTCCCCCCGCCTCCTTGCGGAGAAGAGGTAGGTAGGACTTGGGAAGCTCCCAACCCTCGTTACGGTTAAGTTTTGCTCCCTCCAGCTGGATGTGGATAGCCTCCTTGATCTTTCTGTGGGCCTTGCGTGCCTCAAGGTCAATGATTTCAATATTGTCCGAGATTGGCTTGGTAGTAACTAAGTGACGTGACTGCAGGTGGTGTTGGCTTAACGCGGATTTACTATCCAGACGGTCTAAGGACTTTTGGTGTTCCATGGTCCGTTCCCCCAAAGACCTTTCCGTTTCACCTACGTACACCTCACCACACTCCTCACACGCAACTTTGCAGATAACTCCACATTTTTCACTAGGCAGTAAGGGGTCTTTTGGTCTCATTAAGGCATTCCGCAGAGTGTAGCCTGGTTTAGAGTAAAGGCAAACATTGAGTTTAGCGAACGCGCGTAAATGTTATTTACAATGAAGAATGATACAAAGATTCACCAAACACATAACGTTAGCCAAATTGCCAGTACAGTACATGCTAGACGTTTAAAGATGTTAAATATTTTTCAAACGTGTTTTGTTAATGTCACAGGGGCTTTCACTATTGGCATGTTACCCATAGTGCACTTCGATGCACATGCGTTCGATGCACATGCGTACTTAAAACCACGAAATTTCTTATTTGTTATGATAGGGGGATGACGACTGTGAAGAGATGGAGGACATGGATGAGATGGGCGACGAGGGACCGCAGTCCGATGAGCAAGACGGAGATCGCGTCAACAAACGCTGGTGTGTAGACCTATCTGCATGCCCTTGAATAGTTACCTCCATGAAAATAGATGTATTGTTTTTGATGTGTCTCCGTGTGTGTTTGTCTTTTCGGATACTTGTGGTCAGCATAACTTAACAACATTTGGCTGGATTGTAATGATAATTAGCATGTGGGAAGGTATGAGGAAGATAAATGTTTAGGTTAATTATGAGCCTCCTGGCGGTTTTCCTGAATG